>NC_133314.1:22720420-22744071 GCF_012295235.1 Primulina huaijiensis
TTTGATTTTGGTTTCCAGGTTTAAATTCATTTTTACTTACAGCATTTACTTCTGGAAATGCTGTTGATCCAGTGGGTCGGGACTGATGATTTCTCATTAATAGCTCGTTGTTCTTTTCCGCCACAAGAAGACAGGCGATGAGTTCAGAATATCTCGCAAATCCACGCACTCTATATTGTTGCTGTAGTGTTATATTTGATGCGTGAAACGTGGAAAATGTTTTTTCAAGCATTTCCGATTCTGTAACCTCATGTCCACAAAATTTTAACTGCGAGATTATTCTATACATCGCTGAATTGTAATCACTGACTTTTTTAAAGTCTTGGAATCTTAACATATTCCATTCATCAAGGGCGGTTGGAAGTATAACTTCCCTTATATGTTCAAATCTCTCTTTTAATCCTTTCCACAGAGCCATGGGATCTTTTTCGATGAGATATTCACATTTTAAACCTTCATCAAGGTGTCGTCGTAAAAATATTATAGCTTTTGCTTTTTCTTGTGATGAAGATATACCATTTTCTTTAATGGTCTCGCTTAGACCCAATGACTCAAGATGCATTTCTACATCAAGAGTCCATGGCATATAGTTTTTCCCAGTAATATCAAGAGCGATGAATTCGAGCTTTGCCAAGTTTGCCATGGTGGTACTAAAAATTACGATGCATTTTATTAGTTAATGAATATTGCAATACAAAGTAATGGATAAACAACAAGTACAAGTATTCGTAAAAATAAAGAAAACACACGAGGAGGATATTCTCCGATAAATACAAGACTGGTGAGTATGATAACCAAAATAATTAAAAATAACCTCGTGAAAGCCATCTTCTTTTTTTCTTCGAAAATTTGATGAAGAATAATTTTTAGAGAAGAAGAGAAAGTTGGAGTGATTGAATGTATTTGTGAGATTGTATTTATAGAGCAAAAACTAGCCGTTTTGTTACCGTTTATTACCGTTGGTGTATAAGAAAATAAATGTATGTATTTGTATAATTTTATGGTAATAATATGGTGTATATAATATTAGTCATATTTAAATAATTATGTATATCATATCACATTATTATAATTAGGTGTCATAAGTTATTTTGTTTAAAAAACCTTATAGGCTTTTATACTTGTCGTATCCCTTACCGGGAGTGTGGGATGTCGTCTTAACATCCTCCCAGGATTTATAACAAGTTTTTGAAAAAATTATTTTTATTATTTCTAACAATAACATTATATTATATATTACATATATAAACAATAAATAAATAACAGTAAAATAAATATTATTACTTTTGTTACCTTTTTCTTCTGTTCGGAGCTTGGAAAAATATGGAGGACTTTTAGAGCTTCGTGCTGATAACGTGTTGTGAAAAAGTAAAAATTTACGGTAAAAAGTAAAAATCTCAAACTCTCAAAATTATCACACTACACACTTTATAATATTTTTCTCTCAACTCAATTGTGATTTTCTTCACAAATGAGAGATCTATTTATAGAAAATTTTTACAAATAATCCAAAAATAAAATACATCATTACCTACATCATCACACACTAATTTTCAATATTCAACACCTAATTTTACCTAATTTTCAACATTCAACATTCACATTTTCAACACAAATATTTAACACATTTTTAAATAATTTTTCAACACATTCTAAGATGATGCCATTATTTGTTGGGAGATTTTTAGAAAACAACAATTGTTCTTGCTGATTAATGATTGAAACAATAAAAAAATGCAATTATATAGTTATGGATTGCTATAATAATTCATGAGAATTGAACAATTAGAAGAAAAACTGATCAATTTTGTAGACGAATCTCGTATCCGACCCGACACATGAAAAAATATTAAAAGACGTGTATCGTATCTTTCGTTAGAGAATAAATTAAATCATGATATTAAGCTAGGAAAAAGGCAGAAAAATAAGTAAAGTGTCTTGTATTGAGTAGGATATTTTTTTCAAAATTTTAATAATAATAAAATGTGCGTAATATATAGTAAATTTCAAAAGTAAATGTAGGGAATATAATAAAATGGATCGGAGTAATTGTGAGCGAAGACAATATTAAAAAAGAGTAGGTCCAACTCATCCCTCAACTCCATCAGTCCACACAATGTGTGTGTGTATATATATATATATAATTTTAATCATTTTTAGACAAAGATAAAAACTTGTGTGAGACGGTCTCACGGGTCGAATTTGTGAGATGGATCTCTTATTTGGGTCATATATGAAAAAATATTATTTTTTATGCTAAGAGTATTACTTTTTGTTGTGAATATGGGTAAGGTTGACTCGTCTCACAGATTAAGATCCGTGATACGGTTTCACATGAGAACCACATTTAATGAGAAAAAAGATACAGAATCAATTAATGTCGTTGATTTGTATTAATAAATATTTTATACTTCTTTTAAACATTCAATGAATCATAATGGGAGGTATATAAATAGATAGATAATCACTTTTTTAATTTAATTTAATTTAAATTTGTCAACAACCCGACCATGGTTTGACTATGGGGCCCAATCCTGCTTATGCACTTGTGTGGGACCAGCCCTTTGACCCGTATTCTCCCCACCAACTTCGATACGCCGTCGTTCATGAAGTAAAGTAATAATAAAGAAATTCTTTCTAGTAGTGTCTTGTGTTAATTAGTGTACTCTTTTCATTTCATTTGTCTAATCTCCTCCAAATGTTAGCAATCTGTTGCGGTGTCTCCGTACCCCAATCATGTACGCCACCAGTATATATACAACCTCTGCCAAATGAATCCATCTCAGCAGATGTCAGATTACTAGCTAAATTCATTGAGAAATTAAGTAGATCACAGACACAAGTTTTCTAGAGATATGGCAGAAGAATTTGATCACGGCGGAGTTTGTGGAGGATCAAACTGGTGGAGTTCGCCTAGAAATCTCTTCAGTTCCTCTCCTTGTTCATCCGCAACCAACGGAACAGGAAGCTTCGGCTGGCGGAGCAGCCATGAACTGAATATGGACATGAAAACAACAAGGTCAAGCGACAACTCGGCCGGTTCAGTTTCTGCTTGCAGTCCTACGATACTTCGTGCTGTACAAAAATTTCAGCAGCGGCCCACTGCTGATGATTGGATCAATCAGGATTTGCGGTAAGTTTCTTGTAATATGATATCTGTGTATTCAGTTCTTTGAGAATTTCTTCATTTTTTTGGTTGAGATCGACTCGAGTTCCTTGTGATTATTGAACTTCTTTTGTCCCATTGACCAGCCTACTACTGGTTTAAAACCAAAGTAATACATACCCCAAAAAAAAGCTGAGTTTTTTTTAGTCTTGTTTTCGTTGTAATAATACGAAAACGTATGTCAATTATCTAAGATGCTTATTTTTTTTGTCATCTTGCAGCCATGATATTGGAAGATCGGATGAAAATTATTCTCAAATCGAACAAGCATCTGGAGCCCTGAATTCAAGCATGAATTATCGGCACCAAACAAGGGGGGTCGATGACTGCAATGAAATCGACAAATGGAATTCCCAGATTCATTTTTGTGGAGATTTTTCTGTCAACGCATTCAAACGAGAGAGTCAGATCGGGTTTTCTTTACAGCCGCAGCCATTAGATTCCATTACCGAATGCACTGAAACTTGCCAAGGGCTAACTACCAATTTTCCACTGAATTCAACTTCATATAGCTACACTTCAACCTTGTTGCGAACTTTGTTTCACTCCGATTCTTATCATTCCCGACAAACTATGTTTGATAATCAAGAAATTAATTATTTATCGGCTACAAATTTTTCCCATAAGCCCTATGTAGCAAAGCAACAGTCTTCTCATCGTTTGCATTTCAGCAATAACACACCCTTTTGGAACGCCGCCGCGGCTCCGCCAGATTTTATCCCATCAACACCCTCCAAGTACCTTACCTCAAGTCATAATAATTTCCCCAGTACAAGTCATGATGATCAAAAGGTAATATATATAAAGATTCATACTTCCTGTTTGCTTATTATGCATGTAGGTAATTTCTTGAGATCGTTTTTCTCAACTTAGAGAAAAATTTGAAAAATTTCAGCTGGGTAAGGAAGAATCCAAGAACTTGGCCTCAGTGGCGAAGAAATCAATCAGCAAAGAACCAGCATTCAAGCATCCAAGATTAGAAACTCCATTATCATTACCAACCTTTAAGGTACAATAAATAGAGTACTTGATTTTAACTGAATTCAGCTTTTTGACAAAATTTTAAAGTGAGCATTGGCCCGTTCTCTTTTGGAAGTAAAGATCATGTTTTTTCAAGTAAGTGGAATCTTATAGCTTTCATCTCCTATTTTTTTCCCCAGGTCCGAAAAGAGAAACTGGGGGACCGAATAACTGCACTCCAACAGTTGGTTTCACCTTTCGGAAAGGTAATAATTTGGATCTTTGATCGGTTTTAAGGAAATCAGTACTCTTAATTAATCTGTATTAACTGAGAATTTTATTGTTCTTTCAGACTGATACCGCATCTGTTCTACATGAAGCAATTGAATATATCAAGTTACTCCACGATCAAGTCAATGTATGTCCTTAATTAATTGCAATATTATATATCATATTATTGCAACTGACGATTCCTGTAACGATTCATTATATGTTTTTTTTTGTTTCAGGTATTCAGCACTCCATATTTGAAAAATGGGTCTCCGCCATTGCAACACCAACAGGTAGGTGTTTCCTCCGATGGCTGTATGCCTGTATCCACTCAGCTTTTCAGCATCATTTACAAAAATAAAAATAAGTTCGAAATAATATACTCTCCGACTTGTGAATATCCACCTCCTTTAAATTCTTAAAATTAGTCGATACATTTAACAAATATTATCCGTAAGCAATGAGGCGGAACAAGGAGTTGTGCACACTGCCCAGTGGTGAGACTGCCATTTTTCATTGTAGGAGGTTTTAACTTAGTATCAGGGCTGGAGATTGCTAAAATGTTCACGGTCTCATAGTTAAATGCAAAACCCCAAATTTTTCATGAAGTTTGTTAGGAAGACCTTTGATTCCTAATATATACATATATATATACCCTAAGAACTTAAATTTTGAAACATAAATGAATCTTGGATATCGATTCAATGCTAAATAATTAATTTATAATATTGATATTACTCATAACTTGAAGTTGTAATATTTTATGCAGGACCAAGAAGGCCTAAAACAAGATTTAAGCAGCAGAGGTCTTTGCCTCGTGCCGATTTCAAGCACCTTCCCTGTTGCTGCTGAGAAAATTTCAGATTTCTGGACCCCTACTTCTGGAAGAAGCTCAGGTAGCTAATTACAATTAGGCTTAAGAATTAAAAAAAAAAACAACTGAATACCACTAGCTAAATTTTATCTATCCGAAAGAAAGCTGGATAAAGATAAGATACTGCAAAAATGGAAGCCAAGTTGTTGGGTATGCAAAAATTCAGGAAAGGTAGACAGAGAAAAAGAGAAGGGGACTAAAGAGGCCACCCTTCAAGAAAGACAGCCAATCCTGGCCCATATAACAAATGATCAAGGAACAGATTATAAAACCAATGATTCTCATAAATTTGTTGCAAACTATGTATTTAAATTGATGAAGGGAAAAGGAACAAGTGCTATATTCAGCTTTAGTTTGATTACTACTCTTGATGATGCAGTGTGCATTATCAGTTTGGTCTGAATTTAGCAGATTATATAACTTCAGAATTGTTCCTGTTTCTATATTTAATGTAATGGATTTTAGTTTGCAACTTAATTAGAAATCGTTTCTTTAATGCATGCTTAGTTTTAGGGTTTCTTATTCTTGAGATGGGTACGTACAGGTTGTGTATGTGCATGCGTCCATTTACCCCCGTTAACAAGACATATATATTATTGGCACTGGGCCGGTTTAACACATGCGTTCATCTAAAATATTTCTAGGATAAAACAAAATTCCATCCAATTGGCAAATATTTTTTTATAATATTGACAATACCAAACAAGTAAATATTATAGAAAACAAAAAATTCCTACATTAATGTCACGGCAGCCCACTTGTGATATTGTTCTCTTTGGCCCGAGGTCTCACGGCTTTAAAACGTGTCACAACGTGCGGCGTCCACTCAACACTGGCTCTGATACCAAACGTGACATTTGGTATTAGACGTTTTAAAACCGTGAGGTTTCAGACCAAAACGGACAATATCACAAATGGACTGAGCCGTGACATTTGGTATCAGAGCTAGTGTTGAGTGGGCGCCGCACATTGTGACGCGTTTTAAATCCGTGAGGCATCGGGCCAAAGCGAGCAATATCACAAATAGGCTGAGCTGTGACAATTAATATGCAAAATTGTGTAAATCAAATATAGGGATGTTTCAGTACATACAAGAACCTAGCTAGCTAGCAGATAAAATGATAGGAAATTAGTATATATTATTATTATTTAATGTTCACTTTTTTTAGCATTAATTCCCCAGTCTCTGGATGAATCTTATCCTTACAGAACATTTTCTATTTTACTCATCTGTCGTTTTATTTACTTTTTGATTCTATTTTCATGAAAATAAATAAATTACGGACTCTAAGATTATTCTAATAACTTCATTAAAAAAAAGTACAGTTCGGGCAACGAATTGTATAATATAATACATTAATATTCTCATATGCAATTTAATTATAATTAGAAAGCGTAAATTGGCAGACACAAATGCAAACGAACACGATCCTGAATTCTTTTATAAAGTAACTGGCGAAGCCTGAGAATCATAATATTAAAATGATATTTGACCAAATACGCTACTTTTAATTACACTTTCTCGTCAATTCGATATAATCATGTACATCAACAATTTTCCAATATTAAATGTTTCGACATAATATCACTACAAATCTCAAATTTATGAGAATTTATTTATAATTTATGAGAATTTAAGCGACGTCTTTTAGGACACTGCTAAAAAATAGACAAACATGAGAAGAATAAAAAATTAGGTCTCATCTCACCATCGTCAAGTACATCAAACGATACATAAATCTATACTTCTATACTATTATATTAAGTGTGAGGACATTAGACACCAATTTTTTTTTTCCAATTTTACCCTTATATGATATTATATTACATTTTTGTTTTTTATTTTTTATTTTTTATTTTTTAATTTCAACACACACTTTTATTTTTATTTATTTTTCAACAATTCAAATATCAATTTAGTCCCTGCATAATTTGTCAAATTTCACTTTAATCCATCGATAATAATAAAAAAGATTGTACACATACGTATTGCGTGTGCATAATAACTAGTATATATAAATGGTGCAACATCTACGGGAAAGCTCTATCAAGAAGTAGTTTCGTAATTGCATATAGCTTTTGGTTTTGAACCTGACTTGACGTTTACATGATCATCGAAAGTATGTGGGTTGTTTGAGCCCCATGAGTTGGGCGTAAATCCATAGATCTCAATCCATGGATTTCTATAAATGTAATCTCTTTAACCAAAATAAAGCGTTTCAAATTCTTAATTATTAAAAAAAAAATTAGAATTTATTATTTAAATCAATTAAAAAAATCAAACCTTGATGATATTTTTTCAATACCAAAAAACCTAAACGATTTTTGTTGAAGCTTAAACGCGATCGAGGAATTGTTATGACAATTCATTCAATAAAAAGAAATCCAACCAGGTCCAATTCATTGGATTTCTTACAACATTTTTGGATACTTAAATGTAAAACCATATAAATTAGAAAACACAAATTCTAACAATTACTCGCGTTAATCATGTACAAAGCATTTGAAAGAACAAAAAGTCGTTACTCCCATTAGGAGTACACATAATATAGTCAAACCACCAATTAAATAATAAACTTTATTCAGGTTATTTCCACGAAGCTACCTGATGGGTACATTTTCCAAAAGACCATAATCTTAATTAATGAAACTACAAGTATTTGATAAATAACAAAGTATCATAAGTCGTCCTTGAAAGGCACACCAGAATCAAAAAGCCGGCAACTTAATGAATTTTAAAAGACAGAACAGGAATCAAAACCAGGGGAAATATTCCTTTGTTTCCCAAACATATAAATGATCAACTCACCTTGCATTCTTCATCATCACCTACTCTCGAAAACGCTCCAACATTTGCTACAATCATAACATAAGAACCAGTCACTCCATTAAATTGTATTGCGGGCTAACTAAGTATTAGGTAATTGGGCGCCCCCGGAGATGAACTTAGATGAGAGAAAACATACTACCAATTTTTTCAATGTGATATGAGCCTCATATCGATATCACAAGAAATTGTGTGACCGATGCAGTGGGATGTGCAACCTTAAAAAGAAGAAAAACAAAGAACAAAACATTTCTGGTGCTGGTTCTGGATACCATCTAATAGAATGGTTTCTAAACTTTCCAAGACTTAAATTCTAAGATCAACAATACGTCATGATATGTAGTAAGCACTCTCTTTATTAATTAAAACGAATTTTTGGTAAAGGATTTTGAATTCCACCATTCATAGAAATCTCGGTTAGTGAGTGTACATGGCCAGGCGGGGATTATTTAAAATGCTCAAGATTAGCAATGACAAGCATATAAATATTCATAAACTCAGCAAACGTATGGAGCACAAACATCTCATCTATTCTATTCAGTTATATGTACAACCCAAGTACCAAAAAATGCAGCTTCATTCGTCCATTGAACAACAAAATGCGCTTTATCATCCACTCAAATAGCATATCTGAGTACTCAGCGCTTAACATTATGAGAAATATCAACCCAATCAAGAACAATGATAAACAAGGCTTTTCTGTCATCACAGATTCAATTACCAAGAACCTTAAACTAATCATTCCATGTAGAACAAAAAGGGGAAGCAATTTGTGAGAATCTAAGGCGTAAATAAAATGAACTCCACTTATAGAATAGTAACAGACAGCGATTTAGGAGATAGATAAAGAGTTACAGGACAAATAACATCCCCACAGGTGGAGACAAAATGCATATAGGGAATAGGAGCCGAAATATCTATTTTTCATATTGGTACATATTTACTATCAGCTGATCTAGATCGACTCAACCTGTCCCTTTCTGGGATCCATCCCTATGGCCAAGCCATCAAAATAAAGTGGTCACTGAAACAAAATTAAAACAAAAGGTCTTCCTGCTTGTTTTCCGTTAGATTATAGGCACTCACATTTACACGAGTTCACATACACCATAGTCAAACACCAAACAGGGTCCATAAAGAAAACATCAGAAGTTCGGCATCTGCTAGGAAAAGAACCACTAGGAAAGGAACTCGTATGTACAGTATGAATGTATGTACAATGAAAGAAATAAGAATTCAAGAATGTCTACATTATTTTGTACAAAAAAGATATGTAACAACAACATAAATTACAAAAACTACGATTTTTTGTCTAATCGACTTACACACCTCAACAACAGACGCAATTTTCTTCAAAGCTCTAATATCTCTTTCAAGCTCGATCAAAATCAGCTTTGATCATGGACAAAATCAAACATTTTTCCTCTTCCCTTGCAAAACCTGCATTAAAGTCTTGGCGTTTCGTCTCACTTTTTCATTGTCATCCTCCAATAATCCAACACAAATATCGGGAAGCCCTTCTTTCGAAGCCTCCAAACCCATCTTCTCACTATAACAACACAGACAACTAAGAGTTAAGAGTGCATACTGCACGCCTCTTGAGCTCCCGTTTTTCAACACTGCAATCAAAATATACAACAACTCAGTACACCTCATCATTTCATCCCTGGCGACCCTGCATTTTGCCAGAAGGCCCAAAACCTCAATGGCCCGTTCCAGGCCTGAATTAGCATTTTGGATTAGTATGGGGACAGCCCGATTTTGGATTATCCGCACCCGGTTATCGGGGAAAGAACAAAGGGTGAATAAAGCGGTGGCTGCTTCTTTCCTCTCCCTCGAATTCCCAAACTGAAGGAGCGCTACCAAACCCGGAATTGCATCCGGGTAAGACCCGATCGTGACCTTGTTGACTTCAAGCATAGCGAGGCTGGTCAACACCGTAGCCGCAACCGCGCGCGAGTCCCCAGCTCCATCGCGAAGCGCATGCACGACTTTTCCCACAATCCCCTCCGCTACCAGGCCCACCTTACTGTCGTCATCCAAACTCAAGTTCAGCAACACATGAAGAGCCTTCTCCTGGAGCCTCGACTCCCCGGAATCAACGCAGCTTAAGACCGCCGACACCAAACCCGACTCGGCAAATCTTCGGCGAATCAACGACTCAGTTTTGGAAACCCGGCTAAGCTGTTCGAGGGAGTCGAGCTTATCCTCCCACGTTGACGAAGGAGAAAGCAAAACCTGAGAAAGAGTTTTCGGACTCGGAGGATGGGCTTGTAGTTTAGGAAAGGTGACGCTGGAATAGCTGGAAATGAGGCTGCGGAGAGCGTGATTGGGGATAAGGGAAGGCGGTTCAGGCAACGGCAGCTTGGAAATGGGACAGGTGCGGTGGCCGGCGTCCAACCACTGTTGAATTGAAGCACGATCGAATGTGTGACCGGACGAGAGTATAACCGGGTCGGACATAATCTCTAGAGAAATAGGGCACTTGAAATCGTCAGGAAAATGGGTGGCCATAATTTCTATGATTAACTTACACCTGGGTTTAGCAGAAGTTCTAGTTTCAGGGTAATGGAGTTTTGATCGAGTGTGGTTTACTCCGTGAGGAACACGATGATATGATTAATGTCTGCGGTGGAAGAACATCTGCTTACGATGAAATGACAATCTTATACCTTTATTCATTTCAATTCAAAAATGTGTGTATATATGTTTATTTATTATATTTACTTAATTTTTTAAAGGAATTATATTTACATAATTATTATTTATGACAAGTTTTTTTTTTTTTTTAAATCTATGACAAGTTATTATAAAATGCATGAACGTACAAATGTACAATAATAATGCATTAAATATGTACAACGTATTGTTTTAGCGGACAAACGGGTTGTATTTTCTGAATTAATTAATGGGACAGGAATTGTAAATTCTAATAAATGACGACTAATAATCGAATCGAAATTCCATGGATTATGTTAAAGGGCAAATTATCAATAATTCTCTAGACTCAAAATTACTTTATCATTATTCTATCTTTTACAAATTTGTTTGATCTCTTTAATTATTTAAAATTTTCGAAAATATCTTCGAGTTTTCTAATACGTAACATTGTTATACTTATCAAACATGTTATTTAAGACATAGATCTTACAGACATATAGTTACACAAGATTTCCAGCATATATATTAATTTTTATCAGCATATCTTGCTTCCATAAAAAAAATATTTTATCTTTTTGACGAGAATATCGTAGGGTATCGTTTTACAGACGGCTTCTCACAGCCTTTGAGAGCTCATTTCTCCAAAACCCAAACAAGAATCCCAACCAATTTTTTATTAATTAAGCTAATAAAAATAAGGCAAAAACTTGTGTGAGACGGATATCTTATTTGGGTCATCCATGAAAAAGTATTACTTTTTATGCTAAGAGTATTACTTTTTATTGTGAATATGGGTAGCGTTGACCAGTCTCACAGATTAAGATCCGTGAGACGGTTTCACATGAGACCCACTCTAAAAATAAAAATTAAAAAGGAAAGAAAGGGAAAAAAAAAAATCAGAAGCGCTTACTCTTTTCCAACCGTCTAAAATTCAACAAATTTTTGTCCGTCTTTGACCACCCGTATCTCCACCATCGGTCACCGATTTTCGAAAGTAAACATATATTCGGAAAGCTCTCGACAAGAGCTATCCATTGATACCCATTTTGTAAGGTTTTCCACGACCTTGTTCGAACCCTTCCGTCGTGGCTCGTTCGAATTTTCTCTCTTCACCTCGGTATCATGTTCTTTAGAGCTTGAACAACTAATTTTGTAGTTTTATTCGAAAATTGAAGTGTTTGAGGTAAAAATTCAGATTTTAGAGTTTCGAACTTTGGGTATTTTGATTCATTGAATTCCAACAATTGATATTTATTATATTTTTGATCGTAGGTACAAAAATTGAACCGATTAGAGGTATCTATCAGATTTTCGAAATTTATTTGGATTAAATTCGAAAATTCAGATTTAATTATTTGGGAATTTTTTATTTTTGAATTGTTAAATCGTATTGGGATGTGCTTATAGCATTAAAAATAGAAAAATGATAATGTTTGGGAATTCCTAGCAAATATAAAAAATTTCAGATTCGATATGATTGGATTTTAGAAATTCCAAATTGTCCAGTATTGATAGATTTAAGTTAAATAAATCGATATATTTGACTTTGCGAAATTTTAAAGCCTAAATTATGGATTTTGGAATTTTTGGCTAAATTGTCAAATATTGAAAAAATAAATGGAACATGATCTGAAACGTATTATTTGCCACAGGATCGGATTCTTCGAGAAATTATTAAGATATTTTAGTGGTAAATTAAGTGTTCAGTTGAGGTACGCATGAACTGTTTTATTATGATGTCTATAATGATGTGAAATAACGTTAAATATTTTGTAATGAGTTGTGGTGTGCTTTATGTGAATAACGTGATTGCATTCACGCATTTATTTGAGTTGACACTATTCATGCATAGCATTTCGAGCCTTGACTATGTTGATTGCTATCATTATTGATCTATTATGATGTTGAGTCATCAATGGAGCGAGTGATAAGATTAGATCACTCTTGACATCTTCGATAGAGCGAGTGATAGGATTAGCACACTCCTGATGACTGCACGAGGACTGACCGGGTCGCTAACGGACCCTCGATGCTACGTGCATGGATGAGTGACGACTTGATGTTTCGTTGCTGCATTCCTGGTGTAACGACCATGGGCCATTAGGCTGAACCAACACTACACCAAAAACGGCAAACGACAACGAATAAAATCCGTTGTCGTAGCCTTCTTAAAACTGTTGTAACTGAGGGTGTTGTTGAAAGTCAGTTCAACGACAACGGTTTTTATCCGTTGTGATAGGTCATATTTGCGACGGTTTTTGAAACCGTCGCTAAATAAAATTAGCGACGGTTTAATTAGCAACGGTTTTATCCCAAACCGTCGCTAAGTCAAAATAAATCGTCGCTAGTTCAAATGAGCGACGGTTTACTTAAACGTCGCTAATTTGAAATTAGCGACAGTTATCAATTAAGACCGTCGCTAATATTAGCGACAGTTATTAATCACAATTTCCGTCGGTACTTTGTTTCGAAAAATAAAAAAAATACTTTTAACAATTTAAGAAATCTATAAAAAAAAACTTATAATCGAAACTAAAATCGTGTAAAAGAAAAAAATTTTAAGTGTTGTCAAGTATTAAAATCGTGTAAGAGAGAAAAATTTTACGTATTGTGTGAAATTGTATAAGAGAGAAATTTTTTTAAGTGTTATGAAGTGCTTAGAAAAGTTTTAGGTGTTGTTTGAAATTGTGTAAGAGAAAAAAAATTTAAGTGTTGTGTGAAGTGATAAAATGGTGTAAGAGAGAGAAATTTTAAGTGTTGTGAAGTGGAGAGAAAAATTTTAAGTGTGGTGTGAAGTGATAAAATGGTGTAAAAGAGAAAAATTTTAAGTATTGTGAAGTGTTGTGGAGGAAAATGGACCGAAAATGTGATATTTATAGACAATTTGCGACGGTTGTTGTTTAAACGGTCGCTATTGGCGACGGTAATGTTAAAACCGTCGCAAAATTTAAATTTGCAACGGTTTATATTTTTACCGTCGCTACTATTAGCGACGGTTTTAGAAAACTGTCGCTAATTTTAGCGACGATTTTTGAAACACAGTCGCTAAATATTGCAACGGTTTCTCAAAACCGTTGTCGATTATCCAAAAAAACACGCTAATAGACAACGGTTCATAACGCTCAATGACAACGGTTTTATAGAACCGTTGTAATTGACCTCAAAAACCGTTGTAATTGACTTCGCAAAGACAACGGTTTTTAAAAACCGTTGTCTTTGACCCTTCAAAGACAACGGTTCCGTTGTCTTTGACCCCCAAAAGACAACCGTTTTGGATAAAACCGTTGTTAAAAACATACGACAACGGTTTTTCACAAAAACCGTTGTCGTATGTGCATGGTTGTATGCAGAATTTCTTGTAGTGCAACATGAGCCTCGACCCATACCAATGCACCCCTTACCGACCATAGCAGATTATCCAGGAGGATTTGACGCGTCTGGTGGAGCGTCACGTAGTGGTGGCCAGTAGTTGGATTATTGTTGAGAGTTCTCAGCGACATAAGTAAATATATGTATGTATTATCTTATCGAGTTATATATTTGTCAGAGGATGCCCCGCGTAGTTATAGTGTTATTTTTATGATATTTTGGATTGTTGTTGTGTGGTCAAGCCTTGTCGGCTTTGCATGTGTTAGTCCTGACCAATGTGGCTATAAGTTTGTGAATTGATGTTATGACTTTATTTCGAGTATAAACATATATAATGTTGGTTGTGTTGTTGGAAATTTTGTGATATCCTACTTATAGGGAGGTCATGCCGAAATTTCTATTGGCCCAAAAAGAAAAATTTTTAATCGCTTTCGTTGTTTACATTAATGAATCATGTTTGTTTGGGTATTAAGCGTTAATCAGGAGCACGGGCCCCCACATAGCCTAATCACACAGCTTCAACAGATGGTTCCTGATATTGATCCCTTCAACAATACGTAGCATGATTTTGTATTGTTTCCTAGCTACCTCATGGTGTATAGTAATAAGTTTAATTTTGAAAATAATACATGAGATGAGCAATAATCTTTAGTTATTTTTATTCAAACATACAACATACTATTACATATTATAGAAAGTTGTTTACCTTATTATCGTAACTGGTTATTTTGAAAGAAAATATAAAGATTGAATAATAGCTCCATCTTTCTTCAGTCGTGGTATATATAGAGGCTCTATTCGGATGTGAACTCGGACTTCATTTTTGTGAATTTCTTTGTCAGTTGTGGCTGACAACATCTTTTGGTTAGTGCACCACTAATTAATGGTATGCCATGTCGTGGTGGTGAGTGGTCGATCCTCCACTAATGGAGTTGTTGGATCACATGCCTTCTTTAGTTTTGTCAGGAAATCTTTTGTTTTTGTATGGACTCCGAGGAAAATGTGATTTGTGTGGACCTTCACTACTTGAATTGTCTCCGCATTATGTTTCGGTCAGATCTAGGCAGAAACTTTTTTCAAATTCTAGCTCTTTCTGCTTCGGAATTCTGGATTGATTCCTTATGAGTATCTTCCTACATGAGTCATGTTGCATAATATCCAACGAGTTTTTTTACTCCTCGACAGCTTGCTATTTCACAAAAAATTTATTTTCTTTCAAATATTTTTTATGCTAAACTTATAATTTTTCCTATTATTGTATTTAGAAAAAAAGATCAAATTATAAAATTTTGACAAAAAATAAATGCAAACTAAAATTTGTCCATCTCTGTGAGAAAGACCCATAATCCTCATGCCGTCTACTGGAGATGTCGTCGTCACCGAATGATAAAACAAGATATGTTTCATTTTCCGGAGGATCCTTAATGAATTTCTTAATGTTCATGCCTGGTATTCTCAACTTGATTAAGTGAAAGGATTTATATGATCCTTTCCTGACTGGTTATGGTGTTGCACTTAAAAAGCAAAACTCCAGATATATCATTGTGGATGTTGTTTTGTTCTGTCTATCATGTTAGTCATTTATTGGTTTTTGTGGGTCAAAGTGCTGCATGTGTGGAGCATGTGAGCCACCTCTTGATTTATTATGGTCAAAGTGCTGCAAGATAAAGATTCTGATATGAATTATGCAACCTTGACATCATAAATCTTTTGTCATTATTTTTGAAATTGATTTATTGGCCGGATGCACCGTTGCTTGTGACGCTTGTTTGCAAATTCTTCAAAAACTGTGGGGGTACATAGTGTGTCGACTCCGATGTTGGACCCCAAAAATACCTCATTCAATGAAATTATTACATTGTTATAAAAAGAAGAGGTGACTCGCATGCATCTCCACATGTAGTACTTTGATTGCAAGAACTAAGATGTTGCTCACACGACAAATATATCAACAAAAATATCATCAGAACTTAACCGAATACAGATTTCCAACAGATAAGAAGACAATAAAGTACCAATAACAATAATATGCATCCAAATCCATTATTATAGAGCTTTTTAAAATAATGTCGGAATAAAAAGTATGCGCACATGAGGTCTTTAACTTAATTTCCATTAGATATTTATACCAACATACACTAAAAGTAATATTTCTAAACCTTTTAATTTACCAAAATGTTTCCAATACACTTATCCACTATTTTTAAATGACAGACTTCCCTTTTTTATGTCCATAAAACAAGTTTGTAACGATGTACATTAAAAATTTATATTAATAATACACTAATCAAGATTTTGAATTCCAATTATTTAATCCTTCTAATATACATATACACATATAATAGCACTCGCTGATTAAGTAGTTAAATAAAATACATGGTAGTCCTAGATTGACTCATGAAATATGGATGGCGCTTAATATTTTTTGATATATATAAAAAAACATCTAAACAAATTATAAAACTTGCTTATAATTTGAAAGACTTTTAAGGTTAATCTCAAGCTCAAACAAAATACCAACAAAATGTTATTAATTTAAAGGCCCTTATTATTTAATATGTATTATAATACCAAAATAAATATCATGCCAATTTTAAAATTGATAAATAAATATTATTTGATTTATAAAAAAATTTAAATGCCTAGTGTTTGGGGTGTCACAATCTGAAGTAATAATTTTGAGTCAGACAAACAGATTCTTTTTATCGATTTATTTAAAAGCAATGTTGCACGCATGTGCATGTTTCGAAGAGACACATTTCACGTACTCCAAATTTTACGAACCTCAACAAATACAAAAACAAACCTACGCTAATTTTAATGCAATCCTATGTAACATCGATAAAAATTTCAGAATTTGAGACGCATGATGACACTTGCGTTGCTTTCTTCACCTTCCGGTCTTTTCCTCTCTCCACCATTTTCCCCGCCGCTGTCGGCCTTCCAGCTGCCACTCTCCGACTTTCCATCCTCTATGCTCTCGGATTGGTCTCCGGCGCCACCTTGGACGTCTGAATCTGGGGAGTTGTTTCCTGGAGGCTTGTTGTAGACGTGTAACTGGTGGTGGTGGATGTGGTGGTTAGGCGGCTGAGAGGGTGCTGCTATCGCAGGGTAGATTTCATGCGCCACTTGTGGTGGGGTGGAACAGAAAACAGGAGACACGTGATGAGCAGTGTTCGTGTGTGCCCCATACAGGGCGCTAGCTTGTGCGCCGCCGTGTGCTGCCGCGGCTGCAGCATATTCCGGTGGGACCCATATGCCGCCTAGGACAACCACTTGTGGTGTCGCCGGGGTGGTTTGCGAGTTTGGACTTGGTCTTCTTGTGTGTAGTCTATATTTCTGATTTCAAATATATCAACAAAAGGTTAAATATATTATGTTACTTTCCATGGCATGATTAAGTGACATCGTGACACTGTGCTAGGGTGATTGAGAAATTCTTAATTGAGTTTGTGCATGTTTTTGTGTGCGTGAGAGATAGAGAGAAAGGTGACAAAGATTTGCCTGCAAATGGCTTTTAACTTCATCATTGGTCAAACCATCAACCTTCATCAGCTCTCTTATTTGTTTAGGAGTAGCCACTGCTAACAAAAGAGAAGATACAATATTAGAAAGGTGAATAATGACAATATATATAAGAGATTTAAAGCTGATGTACATGAGGTGTACTGATTGCTGTATAATATTTGACCGTGAAATTTTGCTCGACATATTTCAAGACACGCATTCATTTTCGATTATATTCATCTGAAATTTTGAGCAAGCTAGTTTCATTTGAAGTAGATGAAAGCGTGGAAAATAATTAAACAGTACATTGTGAACCACCCAACATCTGAAGAGCATTAACAAAACGCCTGTGCAAGTCTGGTGACCAGCATCTCCTAGCCTTTCTCTGAGCTTGGCTCGTTGTATTTGCTGCCCCATGAACTTGATCTTTCTCCGCACCTGAATTATTTACGTTTTCTCTCCTGGAATTCGATTCTGATGAATTCTTTGTAGCATCTAACTCCATCTCTTCTTTCTGTGATACGGAAGAAGCAAGGGCTAATTCTGGAAATGGCATGAAGTTTCTATCTTTCGATGAAAATGGAACAAAACCTCCTCCATTAATTACCCTTTGCTTCCCATTCAAAGCTATTTTCATATGATCATTATTTTCTTTGGGAGACGGAGTCCTGGTTTCACTTTCTTGATTCCAAAGCTGTGCAGATGTCATCCAGTTTGCCTTATCCGATGAACTATTATTCTGATCAGTTGTAATTTCCGAACTTGTATTCTTCAGTGGAATGAATTCTTCCAACACTGGTCTTCCCCCTTCGTTCATCGATCTCTGCGACTGTAACTGTTGCCTCGACGTCTCCATAGCTAAATCATATACAAACTCATTTTACTAAAAAAAAACAAATAAATTCAAAATACACAACTTGAATTATATATAAAAACCACAGATTCTTAATTTTTTAAAAAACATTTATATACCATTATTGAGTAATTGCATGCAAAGAGGAAGCTCCCGCTTAAAAGCGTCGATCTTGAGTCTTTCTTCTTCAAGACGAGCCAAAAACTCCTCAAGTTTTTGAGTTGGCTGCATGAATGATTTGCAGTCAAAGCTTAGTTCTGAAGATGGTATCATCATTTCTGGTGCTGCATGTAACATGCAAATCTTTGGATTGTGAAAAAAATTCAACAGAAACGGATATGGGAAAGAAAGGAAGTGATATTGAAGGAGAAGGATATTAGCGCAAATGGGAATGGTGCTTTTAAAACTACAAGGTTTGAGTTGGAGGGAGAATAAAGCAGAGTTTTGGAAACAACAGAATGAAATTAGAAAAAAAGAGGAACATAAAAGAGAAAACCTGTTGCAAAGAGCAAAGGCAAAAGACTAAGGGAATCTCAGGGGTCCGGAAAGAACCTTAACTCTCTTGTTCTTGCCCCTCAATTTTAACACTACACCTCATTATTCTTCTCCTCAGACTACTTTTTTTTCCTTCATTCTTGTTCTTCTTCTTCTTTTTTTTGACTCTTTACATTTCACTGCTACTTTATTGATTAAGCCTTTTGATATGGTGGTTTTTGTGAATTTTTTTTTTGTACGTAAAGAAATATATATTATGTAAGAAAATTTATAATATCATTCAGGAATACTGAACTTTTCTGAAATTAAAGAAGTTATTTAGAATTACTGAAATTTATTAGTTAGGAGTTCATCTGTATATGTATGGTGCGTGTATTCTTTAATTGATTAGAAATTAAAAAAAGTAAGTATATAATTCATTATTATATATAATTTTCATCGGCGAAAAATAAATAGGTGTAATGCCATAATTGAGCAAGGAGTTATTCAAGATGGAGTTAAGCATCAATCCAAACCTTCTTTTTAAATTGTGCAACTTTAAAAAGTTGCATAATTCCTCTACACTAAAGTGGATTAATAGAGAAAAAGGGAATATTTGTTCGAGTGCGAAAGAATAAAATATATAAAGGGAATATCTTATCGCAAATTCCACGATTCTAATTAAATTAAGAGCACACAAATCCAAGAATGACGAATCTAGTTTAAAGGACCAAAACATGTTCTCGTAAAAAAAAATACCAAATTAAAGGAGAGCGGATCAAGCTATGGGAATCTTCTTTAATTTTCCTACCAGCTTTACTCAAGTGGGCAGGAAGGAACCGATTAATTAGTACGTACGGTCACAAGGGCTGAACCGTTGTGCAGCCAGCCAGGCAGCTAACTAGCTGGTGATTGACTTAGTCGATCATAGCTCGATGCCGATACGGGTTAGGATCTATATTGCAAACGAAATTATGTACTGGGAGATCTGTCAGCTGCTATTTCGTATATATTCAAATTTTGATTAATACGAATTGCTCCTAACATCTATCACATGCATGCTCTTGCAAATCTATTCATATATGTTAAGATATGAGATTTGGATCCTCATCAACTGATCATCTCGTTTCGTCCGACAATTTTTTAAATTTATTTGACACTGTGTGAGGTCCATCAGATGATCAGTTGCTCATCTCGTATAAAAAGTACACAGCATCAGGTGCTGTGTTTTTAACTACAGAAGAGAGAATCCAAATCATAAGATATGAGTTTTTATATACACTTTATATATCTTAAAAGACAATTCAAACAAATTTTTTTTTGAGAGTTCGATTGTTGAATTATTCGGTTATTAGTCTAGATTTCCGATGTTCATCAGTTTGTGAAAAGTATCCAACACCAAGCTTTTTTTTTATCTTTAAGTATATATTTTACCCCAAAAAAAATTATAAGTCAAAATATATTGCATGAGATACTAAACTTGCATGATTTGAAAACTTTCCATGAAAGTGAGACAACTATATCCGACACGCCTCTGTAAATTAAATCAATTAAGTTCGAGCAAATGAAGGGCCGGTTCTAAACCCGGTCGGATGGAGCGAGAAGAAAAGGGGTTTAATTTACATGAAAAGTAAAAGGAATCGAATTCTTAGGGTGTGATAATGCAATGATAGAAGGTTGGTCGTTTTCTAAATTAAGCCTTCTCGTACAAGACTCCAATCCACGCCTTTTCTTCATATTCTCTCTTTAATTACCTTTTTCTTCTTCTTCTTCATCCTTTTTTTTAAAAAAAAAGATTAAAATATTTAATTAGATGATTGATTCTCCTCTCTCTCTTTTTCTTTCTTTGAGCTTAATTTTTATAATTTCTTTTTCTTTACAATGGATGCCAAAGATACCCTTTTAAATTTGACACGTATATTAAACAAAAATCACAAAAATACACGTGAAACAGTTTTACAAATCAATTTTTTGAGACATGTATTCTATTTGAATCATACATGAAAAAATATTACATTTTATGTCGAAAATATTACTTTTTATTGTAAATATGAACATAGATAATCTCATGAATAAAGATCCGTGAAACTGTCGTACAATATATGTACTAAACAAAATATATCATAGATATGAATATACCTACTAGACACACACACACAGAGACATATCCATTAGTTTTCACAGGACCTATAAAGAAACCAAAAGTAAAAAAAAAAAAAAAAAAAAAAAATANTATATTCTCTGGCCCATCTGAAAGGAGGCCCAACTTCCAGTCAGATCCTAGCTTTAGACTTAAATCATAACTAGTCTAAGAACGTAAACCCATCTGTATTCACCTTAACAATACAACGAACCCATGAGTCATGCCTAAAAAAGTCTATATCAAAAGGCCCACAAACTCATGCAAAGAACCAGAATTGAATATCACCACCTTTGTTTCATCTGTGCTCTCCAAATTAAAGCCTTAATTCTAATTTTCATACAGATCACGAATGAAGAAAAAATCTTGGCCATTTAATTTGCACCAATGTTTCTCTATCATTAAAATATTCAATCCCCTGAAGATCAGGAATCGAAAACACCCCTATAAAACATTGACGGGAACATGTATTTACTATTTATCAATCATAAAACAAACAGGACAATGAAGAAATGTGAGTTATGCGAGTCTGCCGCGAGAGTGTATTGTGGTTCCGATCAAGCTAGCTTGTGTTGGGACTGTGATTCCATGGTTCACTCAGCAAATTTTATCGTATCCAAACACACAAGAACTCTCCTTTGTCATTCCTGCCAGTCTCCAACTCCATGGACTGGCTCCGGCTCCAAGCTGGACCCAACTGTTTCTGTCTGCGAGTCATGTTTTACACACGATCTTGCAAATCCGAGTAGTACCAGTGATGATAGTGATGGAAGCCATGAACACCATGATGATGATGATGATCATACAGAAAATCAAGTTGTGCCGCTGTCTCTGTCTCCATCTTTGGCCGGCAATTCTTCAAACAGTGCCGATACTTTCAGTGACAGAGACTGCTCCTGTACAACAAACGAAAAATTCAGGTCGCCTGAGAATGTATGTACGTTGACACTCAGTTTCGTTGTTCATTCATTCTGCAACATTCCCAGTACTGCCTGCATGAATTCAGTTCTATTATTAAGTCTAGCTAATTCATAATGTGTTACAAAGATTAAGATTTTCAAGTCTCTCGTTCCAAATTCAATAAAATTTAAGTCCCCTTTAGTAGTTATTCATGTGGTTTTCTCAATTTCTTAGAACATGGACAATAAGAACGTTCAAAAGATCAGACCATGGACATGGCGATGGTAAGAACTCATTGAAGGGAGTGCACCAGCAAAGGAGGTCGAATCATTTCTTTGTCAGTAAAATTTTCTTGTTTTCATCTAAGTTATGCATCCAGGACATGAATCAGTCCTGTTCTTGATTCAATATCTTTTTCTTCAAGTTTTATTCAATAATGCTTTTACAAAATTACAAGTCACCAACTAATTTTGGGATAATCAAGAATTTGATACACTATTATAGTTGATGAAAATAAATGAGGGTTGACTTATGGATCGAATATAATATGTTAAACTCATGAAATATGATGTGAAATTGGAGATTAATTAATTGTAATTATTCTCATTTGGGGGGGGGGGGGGGGGGGNTTAATTTATAGACGAATATATGGACAAATTAACAAACCCAAAAACTATGATAATTTATTTATTATTTTTGTTGTTTTGAAAACATTTTAAATATTTTCGAATGAAGTACAATGATCACTTCGAATTTTTTTAAGATTATGTCGGCGATGTGCCTAACACTTGCATGATCCATCGACATTAATTAATTATGTTATGCTATTAGCAAGTTTATTTATATATTTTAATCAGTTAATTAAATTAAATTACATTTATGATTGATGGGATCGAGTGGTTCATGGAATATGGAAGCACGCCAATAGATAGATATTATATGGTAGTGGCCGGTGGACCATGAATCAAGGGGAAGAAGAGTGGGAGCTGGAACTGATTTTGCATGTGTGGCTAATAATTTTACCGTTCTGGCATCTTGTTATATCAACTAGTATTTTAAACGTGTCAAAATATTATTTTATGTAATTAATTATTAAAATCAGTGATTATTAGCTTTTGAATATAATATAATGAATATGTCTAGATTTTAATATTAATATAAATTGATATCATATGAAATAACGATCGTTAAATTGACTTTTTTTTTAATTGTGGCTGAGTAGAGCTTTTATTAATAAAATTTTATTTTAAAAAAAGATATCTAAAAAGTTATATATTATTTTTTCTATCAAATTTTTAAATAATAAAAAAATATTTTTCAAAATTTTTGTCATTTATTAGATGAATAAATTTTTATTAAAAATTTTAATTAATTTTTAAAACATGTTCAAAAATATTTATATTGAAGTTCTAATTAATATAAAATAAATAATAATAATAATATCAAGTTACGGCCAATTGGAAAACGTAATATTATATGAAAATTATATTTTGTTTAATATGAATGAGAATAATGATAACTAAATATATAAAAATAACAAAAAATCAAAATCACGAACGTAATTAAATTAAATAATATAATTAATGTAGACACCTAAATATAGTTTATATTTTCAAAAGACATCAAATTTAAATTTGAATTAAAAAAAAA
>NC_133314.1:22754148-22754321 GCF_012295235.1 Primulina huaijiensis
AATTAATTATATACCTCTCCCCGTCCATTTCGAGTTAAGAAGAATCGCCATTTTATGGGTCAACTATTAAATTATTAGAAAATTATATCATACACTTTGATCTTTCTTAGTCATTAACTTGGGGAGGCTTAACTCAAGCTATTTGAAAACTCTGTGTGTGTGTGTCTATATAT
>NC_133314.1:22754562-22879373 GCF_012295235.1 Primulina huaijiensis
TAGATTTTAATATTAATATAAATTGATATCATATGAAATAACGATCGTTAAATTGACTTTTTTTTTAATTGTGGCTGAGTAGAGCTTTTATTAATAAAATTTTATTTTAAAAAAAGATATCTAAAAAGTTATATATTAT
Organism: Primulina huaijiensis; assembly: GCF_012295235.1. NCBI lineage: Eukaryota > Viridiplantae > Streptophyta > Magnoliopsida > Lamiales > Gesneriaceae > Primulina > Primulina huaijiensis. The sequence goes on from NC_133314.1 coordinate 22,754,702, forward strand.
TTTTTCTATCAAATTTTTAAATAATAAAAAAATATTTTTCAAAATTTTTGTCATTTATTAGATGAATAAATTTTTATTAAAAATTTTAATTAATTTTTAAAACATGTTCAAAAATATTTATATTGAAGTTCTAATTAATATAAAATAAATAATAATAATAATATCAAGTTACGGCCAATTGGAAAACGTAATATTATATGAAAATTATATTTTGTTTAATATGAATGAGAATAATGATAACTAAATATATAAAAATAACAAAAAATCAAAATCACGAACGTAATTAAATTAAATAATATAATTAATGTAGACACCTAAATATAGTTTATATTTTCAAAAGACATCAAATTTAAATTTGAATTAAAAAAAAATTGAAGATGTTTAAAATTTAATTATGCATATAATATTTTATTTATTATGATACATAATCGTGAGAATTAAATATATAAAAGTGACACAAAAGCCAAATTTTAAGAATATAGCTTATATATATATAAAATAAATATGTAGTTATCTTAATTTATAAAGTTATCCAATATAGTTTTATAATTTTTTTAAAATAATTTTATACTTTGTATGTATTAGTGTTGATCTAATTTTAAGTATATATACACATAAATATCCTCAATAAAGTAAAAATATACAGATATTAAATAATAAAATTAATCGAAACACTATTAAAATAAAAAATTGTTTAGCTAAATTATTTGATTAAATAATGTATCATATAATTTTTTATTTTTTTAAAAATACATTAAATAATATTTAAAATTTCAAAAAAACTCATATGTGATTGTCTTACGTATAAATTTTGTAAGACAATTATCCAGCCCGATCGACCCATGATAATTTATTAATTTTTATGTTAAATCTATTATTTTTTTTTTCGTTTTATGCATGAATGGGCTCGATCCGCTCTTAAATTTTTAATGTTCAGTCTTCTTCTTTAGAAATACACCAGCTGCATAAGTACAATCTAAATATATATCATATACATACATGCACATAAACTAAGTGAATGGAACTGTGATGGCAACGAGTCCGGTTCAAATGGGCACCCGACCCGTTTTTGTGGGTATGGATGCAATCAAAATTTAAATTTCTAAATTTATCCTCTTCTCATGCTTGAGTTTAATTATGTTGAACTAGTTTGTTTTAATTTGTGGCGTAAATATTGCAAGTTAAAAAATGTCAAAAAAATCAAAATTGTTTGATGGGTTTAACCAGTATTATACATTAATTTTGGAGATGAATTGTCTATCAATGTCATTTCTAATTCTAATTATCTTAGACAATGTATACAAATTTTCAATATGGTATTCCTTTTTCTGTAGTTTTTTTTTTCTCTTTTAATTTTATTATTATTATTATTTTAAAGCCAAAGTTACAAAATACCACAACATTAATACATGTAAGTAGTAGTTTTTCAGTCATATATCAAGAAATCAAGATCCTTGAGCGGCCCGACCTGGCATTACATCTTTCCCGGGCCCCTGCATTTCTCCTCCACCCGGAACAACCATACCCGGAACGATTCCAGGGTTTCTCGCCGCATAATACATTGTTTGAGTTGAACTATCGGATATAATTCTGACAGGCATTTCATAATGTGTCATGCCAGCACCGTATACAGGAAATCCGGAAGGTACTTGATTTGAAGCTACTTGAAAGGGCTGTAAGAACTGACCTGGAATCGGAACGGGTTGAACTGGGATGTTCCCGGTTGAAATATGACCACCAGGCACGTAATACACGGCGGGTACAGGCTGCACTACTGGACTTGGATAATGCCATATAGGTGTGCCCGAATACTCTGTAAGCTGAGGATCCGTTTTCTCATTGACCATCTCTTGGATAACTTGAGTTTCCTTGCTGGGTTCCACTACTCGAACCGGGTTAACGGGTTTGGTTCTGACATGAGGAAGATCGGGAATCACTTGGGCGCTGGATGGGGCTGCAGCCGGTGGTGGTGACGTGGAGCTGAACGGCGAGGAAACTACCGGGGCGGGTGAACCAGGGTCGGATATAGGTATACTTTCTTTGAGAAGAATTTTATTTTTCATCTTGTTAACGTCTTTCATGGCATCGTCGGAATTATCCAATCCGAATAAATAATTAGGTACCTCGGACACAACAGAAGACACCTCCGACCGGCCGCGATCAAGGACTACAGGCCCACCATTAAGAGTGTCAATGAACCAGCTCTCCCGCCTAGCCGAGCCGTCAAGAATGGAGTTGATGCTGGTGGAGATATCAATCGGGAAAAGAAATAATCTGAGCCTAGCCAATTTATGGCTGTGGGTGAGCCGATTATACTCTTCCATCATGTTTTCGACGTCTTCATCAGACGTGACCGTGATTAGCGCATCTAGGTCTTCGTTGGGGAGCTGGTACTTTATGCTCATGTTTATCGTGCCTGATAGCTTGGAGAGTTTGGAGAGGAGGGACGAGAAATTGGTGTGGCGGTGAACACAAACGATGCGGGTGTCTCCGCCGACGTAACGGAGCAGGTTGTCGTGGGGGCGGGGCACGATTTTCCCGCCGAAGCTACACATGAAGCGGATTCTTGGATGCTGGGTGTTGGCGCAGTCGTTGAGGTGGTGGTCGGAGAGTGGCGTAGACGCTCCGGAGCCTGATTCTAGCTCGTTCACTGGGTGGTGTAACGCCATTAAATTCTACAACTCTTATCTGGCAATAAATAAATTAGAAGCATTTAATCTAGATTCATATATTTGACATGGACAAAGTCACAAAGATCACGCAGAATATGAGTAGTGGAGCATAATTAAATTGCTAGCGGAATGTCTTTTGTGTGTTGTGGATTTTTAAGCGGATTGGCGGAGATGGAGTATTTTATGATAAATCGCGAACTTGATCCTTCTACAGTGGATTTTACTTTACTTTATTCTTTTTCTTGTCTGTTGACGAAAAAGGTAAGATGTCCAAAGTTATCGTATTTTCCTGCAACTGATACTTTTGGGACCAATATTAGAACCAATTGCTCCATCTCGCCGTGATTCGATCAATCAACATGTTTATCATTATCATTTTATGGTGGTGATGTGGCACTTACTAGTTTGATGTTGACTGTTGTAGATGTAACACACCAGGAACTATTGGGTGGCTCCAAGAAATTGATGGAGATTTTCTTAATTTGAAAGTAAACTCAGCTTCATGAAGATTATTTCCTTTCGAAATGTTCCGAACGATGCCATAGTAAGGCCTTGGTAGGTGGCATATATGTCCAAATTTGGGCTGGCTTGTCCCCCCATTGTACGAACCCCCTTCAATATCATGAAAAAAACAACAAAGTTCAGAATGATTACACCTTACGTGAAAAGAGAACACCATGCATCACAATTTATACTGGAATCAATTTTGATCCATGAGCATCATATCTTCCTAGCTAGCTACATCATCTAGGAACACAAATTGATGTACAGTATGTTCTGTAATCTGTATTTATTTATCAACTGCAGGTTCTATAAACAAAGCGATGGAACAAGAAACAGCTATTTGCACATAACGTTGGTGCTTCCTGCTATATGATCAGACAGATGATTAGTCTCGTTTTTTTGCAACAAGGGAACCGTGAACTGGAATCTTAACATTTGCTGAGTATATAACAAGAAGATATTGAAGAGAGCTGAGATACTGAGTACCGATTGAGCGAACAAAAAGTTGGTCTAATTATTCTCAACATGGCTAAGTTTAGGGCGTCCTTGTGCTTCTTTTTCTCTTCAAAATGTCGTAGGCCATCAAATATTCTTGCCATTGCTCGAAGCGAAAGAGTCAATATGAGGTTCACGTATGCAGCATACAGCCACATGCACCACACAACTTAGGGTCTCCAAATCTCCTGCACGGAATGATATCCCACTAAAGAGACTGATTACGTACTGCTATAATAACTACACAAAATAATAAAGAAAAAGATTTATAGGATAGATGATAATTTAAATAATTTTCGTAAAAAAAAACTATTGTACCCCCGAAGAAATCACGAGTATATATGCTGTCAATCGAGAGGACGTCGTAAATTTACCCATTATAATAAAGCGTCAACCGTTATTAAATCGCCATAAAATAAAAATAATGGATTAAATGATAATTCCGTTACTTATGCAGTATATGCAATATAAAAAATAAACAAATCCAAATTAAACAACCCACGTATCAGAAGCCAAGAAACTAAAAACTGTCTCAATTTCCATTTTTTATTTTTAAGAAAACTAGTAACTAACCGGGTTCGTGGTGCCAAAGCAAGAAGACGGTTATTGACAGTTTAAAAAAACAATGGTAAAAAACTGCTGTAAAATCAAGCCCACTTACACCCACCCATGCATCCATCATCATCCTTTTGTAATAATTTCCTTAGAAAGAAAACAAGGAATCCGAGTATCAAGTCTTACCTTGTATCCATGAAATTCTCATGCTACCTTGCTTATCCTGTACTCCAGTTCCTGCACAAATTGCTTGAAAGCATATATTGCGTGTTTTCTTACAAAATCTAGTCTTAATATTTCTAACTTAACACCCACCTTTCTTTGTCACATTTTGTACACGTTATCTTTGAAATGCTGCTAATGATTTCAAGTTTGTTTAGCTGTAAGACATCAATTTATAGGCCGTTTCATGTTTTATCCAGGAAACTGCACGAGGAAGCCAAAAGTGTAAGATGGCAAAAGCCAGAAATAGGCTGGACAAAACTAAATTTCGATGGATCATGCAGATACAAGACAGGGGAAGCCAGCATTGGAGGGATATTTAGAAACCATAATGCTGAATTTCTGCTTGGGTATGCAGAATGCATTGGACAATCCAACAGCACAATTGCCGAATTGGTTGCCATGCGGAAAGGCCTTGAGCATGTGCTTCAAAATCGCTGGGATTATGTACTGATAGAAGGAGATTCCAAGGGTATAATCGATGTAATATCTCGCAAGAGGGAAGCTAAATGCAAAGAAATGCAGATGCATGTCTGTTATATCCGATTGATGCTAGGAGAAATCAAGAATTATGATCTCGCTCATGTTTTCAGAGAGGGAAACATGGCCGCTGACAGATTTGCGCAAATGGGACATCGATTATTGAAGCCTCAGATTTGGCACGAACTTCCAAACGATGCTCTAGACGTTGTTAAGGATGATGCCAATGGGAAAATATATCATAGACTAAAATAAACCTATTAATATATAGCTTTCATGTATTTTGTACAAATTTTCCAATCTTTGTGTAACTTGTAATTAATGTTGTCAGACGATGTACTAAATGTTCTGATAACACAATCAAAATACGTAGCTGTGAACAAGAATCAGAACATTTGTGTAGAACCTGCTATGTTGTTTTTAATGATATAGTTCACATTTTCTCTCTGCCAAAATAAACAGGACAGGAGACCATAAAACACAGAAAAAACCTTCTAGTTCTACGAACCAGGCTTTGATGAAAATGAAATTTTACATGATGTAGATGCAGAACATACTATTAAATGAGTTCATTTACATTAACCAAAAAAACCGATAGGCAGTTGTTCAAAGCCATTCAAGGGGCCATGAGTCCTTCAATTGTGTAAGAAAGTGATTTCGCCCAGTCGGATTTAAGAAGCAGTGTTTGTAATGTATGCATCATATCATAATCTGGATCGAGCTTCCGCTGCCAGCCCTGTAAATAAAAATGATGGTTACCAATTATGATAGAACAAAGTGACCAAAAGAAACAAAGAATTCTCGACGAAAGTTAATAAACATCAAAGGTTGCATCTTCCTGGAGACTAGGAATAATTTTCCTTCCTTTAACTCTAATTATGAAAAAGAAAAATTAGCAAGAGTACCTCAAGGACCAGAATAGTGACCATTACAGCGCAAACATTGCCATCAACGTTGACTTTATGACGCCGGACTTGCTCAAGAACTTGTAGCATGCATTCAGCAGGATGAACCAGATCTCCTTCTCGGGTACCCCAAAAATCAAACGATTCCTTCACTTCCTGTCAAGTAACGTAATTGAAGAGCTTTACAAGATGAGAAAAATTAATTAAAATAGAGAAATGCTCTTTTATGTGGTTTGTTGGCAAGGTAAAACTGCCCCAGAAGGATCACATCTTCCACATTTTCTCACCCAATTGTGAATTGTAATTACTCTAATGACCCAGCATTATTTCTTTAGCTCCTTTTGTCCAGTGTCTACCAAGCTGGAACTAGCGTACCAAAAAGGCAAGGCACAGAATTGCAAGGGTGGTGCCCAAACTGTAAAGGCCGTGTCTAAGGTTCCGCATCTAACATCATTCAGTGTTCGAGATTTACCTGAATGAAGGCCTCAGGGTTTGGGCAGTTCTGTTTCTTTGATAATCTCAGAGTGCATTGTGCTGCAGTTCTGCCATCTCTACGAGCTACAGCTTTAAAGAACTCAAGTAAATTTGAGCGATCATAATTAGAAAGTTCCGCAGTCATTCCCACGTCAATGAATATGACATGAGGCTTGGTTTTGAACAGCTTTTTCCGGGAAGATTTGTTTCTAGCTACACGAACTAGGATGTTTCCAGGATGCATGTCGGCATGAACAAAGTTGTCTACCTGACAAAGCAAAGGGAAAAAATATCAGAAAATAGAAGTATAAGTAGCTAACCATAAATTGCGAACAATAAGAATATAATTAGTTTTCAAAGCCAAGGGAGGGGAGTTGGAAACAAAAGGAATAGTTGTTCAATTTGAATTACCAATATACAGTGCATGAGGACGATATTGGAAAGAAGGAAAAAGCGACATATTTTTACCAGAAGCATCTTAAGCAGAGCATGTGTTCCAATATGGGCAAGAGAACTTTTTAGTCGCTCATTCCCTTCAAGCTCATCGACAAAGTAAGAAACACTTTCTCCATCCTCAAAAGTTTCCACCAAAACAGCTGGATGTACTAAAGGATATACAGGTTTTGGGAAGGAAACATCCTTCCATCTACGAAAATTATAAATGAAGCGGCTCAAGTGAGAAGCTTCTCGAGAAAGATCAACCTGAGACATCATAAAAACTGCAAACTGCTGTATGCTTTCATCCAATCTCAACCAAGTCAGAGCAGGAATGAAGTTTGAGATTTTTGCCACTATATTAATTATTTCAAAATCCCGTTTTATAGATTCGCCAACTCCTGGATGTCTCACCTTTACTGCAACTAGCAATGGTTTCATCTGACGACCAGGATATCGAGACCGCAGAGAAGCCCTATGTACTTGAGCAATACTTCCAGAGGCCACAGGTTCTACCTCAAAATCATCGAAAATTTCAGAAATCTTACGGCCAAAAGCTTTCTCAATAGCCTTCTTTGTGTAGGCAAAACTATGTTCCGGGGCTTTTGTGTGAAGCTTTGACAATTCGCTGCACAAGTCTGTAGGAAAGAGATCTGGTCGTGTGGCAGCCCACTGGCCCCATTTTATGAATGCAGGTCCTGCACTTTCTAGAGTTTGATGAACAACCTGAAGCCACAATTCCCTGAATTGAGGTCCAAAACTATCCACAAATGGAGCCATGGCAATGCTCGGTGTAAACAGAACAACCAAAAATATAGCTCTTAATAACAACAAAAAGGCATGGAATATGGATGGGATCAATCTAGTCAAGAAGAGACGGCTGTCTTCTGCACGTATGTATAAAGTATTTCTCGGCCGAAAGACATTTTTGTCTTGAAGCGCTTGTGCCCATGCCACCTGTGTTCCACAGATTAGAGCAAATACACCAGGGACAGCCATGTAAGAATTGCTCAAGGCCAAGCTGACAGCCTGAGCCATCCTGTGTAAGGGGAGAAAATTCCAGCCACTAAGCGCACACACTTGTGCCAACCTCTTCCAAGCAACTCCGGCATGATGAGCTATAGTGTTACTCAATGGAAGAACTGAATGATGCCGAATATAACCATTACAGAAACCTTTTCCAATATCAAGTGCCGCGTTCCAAGCATGTCTTCTGCTGGGAAAAGAATACTGCAGGTAGAGTCTATATTGGAGAGAACAGTTGAAACCGGCTCTGTCAAAGGAACCATGTTTTGATTTTTCCCAATAGATGCTAACTCGGTTTATCGGTGAAGATTGTGACACTCTCCAGATGTTTCTACCAGTCAAGAATCTGCAACAGCTTTGAAGGTCAAAACCACACCGCTACTAAGACTGTTTGATAAAAAAAAAACCAACATTTTTTACAAACAAAACTGCCTGACTTTCATGTATTCAAAAAGTATCAACTCGTTACACATACTCAAAGCGACCAATTCCCATGTATTTTTTGCACTCAATAAAAGAATGCAAGAGCTAGATCATGCCATGCGTTGGTTAATTGAATAAAATACCTCCACATTAATTGCCGCAAACACATGATTTCCATCCAATTCTAAATACAAAGGAGGAAAAAAAAAAGAAAATGAAAAAGGCAACCCCTTTTTTAATTAGGTAAACCTCAGGAATATGAAGGAAAACAGAGAAAGCAGACCTTGACATGATGAAACTGGGCGTGAGACCAGGGCAGAGTCTAACGTGAGTAGATTGAGTACTATGTCGCCGACAAACATTTTGTAAAGAATAATGAAGATTCAACCATAAGCATCTATCACTTTTCACAGATTCAACATAATGAATAACACCGTCTAAACTCAACTTCTTCTGCAGCAAGAGATGAGGAGAAACATGGAGAAGGGAGGGTTCGGATCCAATTCAATTTCATTTTGGGCTTTTCATCTTTCATAACTGCATTTGTTTACCCTTTTCGTCTTTGATAGTCAAGAATCTTGCCTCAAAAGAAACCATCGTCTATTATATTTCAAATCACATTTTATACATATTACAAATAAGTTTAAATTAAAAATATTACATATAATTCAATCAAATAATAATTATTATATTGCTCAAATTATTATATAATATATAAATATTGATATTATCATCCATGAAAAAGTTACTTTTTCATGCTAAAATTTTTCATGTTAAGAATATTATTTTTTATTAAAGATTCGTGAAACCATCGTAGTATGTCCACGTGAGCTTTAGTTTGGGCGAGCTCTTCTATCTTTATTTTTTTTTACATTGAAATTTTAGTTCAAATTGTACTGAGCTCACATAACGCAACTAAAGAAAAAAAAGACAAAACCTAGAAAAATTAAATTTTTTTGTATATTTATCACATAACACAAGTATATAAAAAAGGTGAAGACTTGAAAATTAAGATTTTAGCTCCAAAAATTTAATCGATGTGGAATTAATGGATATGTATTATTTTGTACTTTTGTTAAGAACATTTTTAACCTTCTTAATATCAAATTTCTGACACCACCAATCAACGTATGCATTTTGGAACTAGTATATTATTATATGATTGTGTTATTAACAACTAAATGTTTCCTTGTATTAATTAAGGCAAAAGTTTGTGTGAGACGCTCTCACGGGTCGTATTTTGTAAGACGGATCTCTTATTTGAGTCATCCATAAAAAAGTATTGTTTTTTATGCTAAGAGTATTACATTTTATTGTGAATATCGGTAGAGTTGACCTGCCTCACAGATAAAATTTCGTGAGACCGTCTCACAAGAGACTTAAATTAATTAGTTCACGAACTAATTCTTTCCATTATATATATATATATATATATATATAAATGGTTCCTTGTATATTATTTGTTTTTATATATAAAAAAGATCAAAAAGACAAATCATGGTGTTTCATCCGAAAATACGAAATTTGAAGGAAGTTTAGTTCGTCATTTTGACATTTAGATATGATTATGAACATAATTACGTCAGGGGACGAAATTGGGACAACAAGCACCCATCCAATACCATATAATTTTATGGACTACAAAGCGTTGACATTTATACATGAATATGTTCTAAAGATCTAGAATTAGGCGTTACTTATATTATTTTTGTTTGAAGTTAAAATTCAGTTGCCTTTTAAATATATTTAACATGATACTTTTATAAATAAATATATAAATAATTAAATGCATTTTTCATATGCGTAATATACCCTCTATTTCTAACTTCAGGTTCTTTTTTATAAACTAAATATGTTCTTTTGTTTTGAACTCTATTCACTTTGTGCAAAAATATACTAAATATCAAAATTATGATATGGATATTTTGTTTTTATGATGAATATTTTTATTTTTTAAAAAAAAAACACGTCAGCAATGAATTAGTATTTAATATGAATTAAGTAAGATAAGTTTTCTACAAAACGGCAAGTAAACGATCACCCACCGTTTAGGAGGTTTATTTTCACCGCATTAGACATATTGTAAACAATTTATATAGTCACTTCAGCAATCAGTTGAGAAATGATTAAAAATGATGAGAATATTTATCATTTTATAGGACTAAAATTGCAACCTGAGAAAATATATGATTAAACATGGAATATAATAAAGTTATAGTATCAAAATTGTAATTTTCCATACGTGCTGGTTAGCTAGCTAGACTTCTTGTTACTTTCCATCCACGATGTCACATCTTCTCTGGGCAATCCCTCTTGAAATTAACCTCGTTGTGACAAATGAAACATCTCAATTTTCCTTTAATTCTTGGCCGTGTTCTGCTCCTATTGTTTTTGAACTCCCTTTTCATTGTTCTTCCTCTGGACATCAGTCCTTCACCATTTGTTTCTTCCTTAGCCTCATGCATTCTTTGTAATTCTTTTGAAATAATGTTGACTTTGCCTCAGATATTGTGAGAGTTTCTTTTCCATACAGCGTTGTATCGACAAAATGTTCATACGACTCGGCATAGAGCTTAGTAATTGAATGTCATAATCCTTATCTAGTTATCTTGGATCTTTATATCGATGTCCTTGAGATCAAGAATGATCTTGTTAATTCATCCACATGTTTCCTGATATCTTTTCTCTCTTCCACGTGAGTTGTATACAAGGATTTCTTCAGATACAATCTGTTAGCCAATGATTTCTTGAGACATAAATTCTCAATTTTCTTCCATAAGCCGACTGTCGATCCTTCCTGTGCCACTTCCCGGAGAACTTCATCGCCAAGGCTCAACATGATTGCACTGTGATCCTTTACATCCTGATCAAAATCCTTCTTCTTGTCTGTATTTGTGGCTTCTGCCTCGGCGTCAATTGCAACTGCGAGTCCATGGTGTACCAAGAGTGCTTTAAGCTTGATCCTCCACAAGTTGAAATCATTGGCACCTATGAATTTATCAAGATCGAATTTTCCATTTTCCATTGTGAACAAAATGGAGTTCTAATACCACTTGTGAAATTCAATCTGTATCAATTGGATCCACCTTCAAGAAATGATATCAACCCACAGTCTGTCAACCTTGTTTCTTTGTGGACTTTGATTGGATTAATGGATTGCAATTACAGAGCCAAACAAGAATCATATGCATGCACAACAATCAAGCAAGAACATATTAAAACAAGGGATTTACGTGGTTCGGTACTTCAACCTTCATCCACGGCAGCCAACACGAGCAATAATCCCACTATGCAATGAATTTAAGAGTTTAACCACCAATAAGCTATAGCCAGTCAAGTTGGGAAGTCTTCAATTTAATTTTTCATTCGGGCACTTTTCCTCTTCTACCTCATAACATGCATCTATCAAAAAATATAACACGTTACATATACCAAATAGCAATAATACTCATCTTGATGGGGTGGGCCACTGTGTATGGAATTCTGAACGTTAATATTGACATCGGCTCTGTAATCAATTGTGGAGCTTGCTGGCTGATTTTGCGATAACTTCTCACGTCTTATTGTTCTCTGCTTGTTCGTTTAGTACGTAACATGGACTTGGATGTGTCCAGCAGAGGACTTGGATGTGTCCAGCAGAGTATCAAGCTAGTTAAAATATTTGTTTATATATGGTTCTCACTAGTATATAGTTCTTGAGGTGTGTAACCTACATAGCACAGATTCTAATAAAAAAAATTAAAAGTTCTTTGAAAAATCTTAGTTGAGAGAAACTCCTAATTCAAAATCGTATGCAGCCCCCCATCCATATAATGTAGTGTAAATTAAATCACAATGAAAATTTAAATCACTTTCCAATGCAGCCAATCTTTGACAAGTTGGTTCACTTGGATCTGGAGCATCAGTTTCAACCATGACCTAAAAAAACAAAACACGTGATATTAATTCAAAAATCATTTCAAATTGATTTGTGTGATCATCACTAACAAATGAGTAGTGATTGGAGGATCCCAGACTGATGATATGAACCTTAGGCCTTTCAGCCGCCATGGATGGCTTGATTTTGCACTCATTGCTTATCTGTGTTGTGTCATGTTGTACCACCAGTTCTGCCGATGGGACGAACATGTCTACGGATAAGTGAAAACCTTGCACTTAAATTATGCTAGAAATGGAAAAGAATTATGTTAGTGTTGGGCAGAATTACACGTTTTTGGGTTTTCTTAGTGTCACTGCAGAATCTAGGTAATACATGCATATTTGAGTGGAGCAATATTTACACCGGAGCAATATGCTGAAATTCTGAAGCTTTTGAACAAGATGGTGTACAAAGTTCAAACACTGACTCGGTTGTCAACAAGGCCGGTTATCGATTATCTCCCTCTCGAAATTTGAGTCCGAATTGAATTATTGACAATGGAGCAAATGATCATATGGTTGGCAAACACATGATTATGCATAATTATGGTTCTATTGCTACTTCCCCTAATGGTTTAGTGAAATTTCCAAATAGTAATACTACTCATACCACAAAATAAGGATATGTTAGATTAACCAATACATTCAATCTTCATAACGCACTTCATGTTCCAACCTTTGATTCTAATATACTCTGTGTCTAAATTCGCCAAAGAAAACATTTGTTTAGTTAGCTTCTACCCTCATTTTTGTTTTTTTCAGGACCTGTGGAGAGGGCAAATAATGGGGATTTGTGAGGAGATAAAGGGCTTGTTCTACTTAGATCCTACAAAATTTTGTTTTCGATTCTCATGACTCAAACAAGTTGTTGAAAGCCCATAAGTCATCATCTTGTAAGTCATTTACTTCTGATGTAAATAAGGAAAGAAAGAATAATACAAAAGACTTGATTTGGTATAAAAGGCTTGGTCATCCTTCACTGTCTCGAATGCACATGTTACCTTTTAATTTCTAAAACATTTGAAATGCATCGTAGCACAATATGCTCATAGTCCAAACAAACAAACAAGGCTTTATTTTCCTTCAAAAACTACTTCTGCTTCTAATTTACCTTTCCAAATAGTGCACATGGACATATGGGGTTCGTTTAGTGTTGCAACTCGAAATGGTGATAAATATTTCTTAACCATTGTTAATGACTACACTAGAACTATTTGGGTCTACCTAATGCATTTTAAATTGGATGTGCTTCAAATGATTAGAAACTTTGTTGAACTGATCCACAATTAATTTTCTTCCGGCATAAAATAGTGCGCACAGACAACACACGCAACTGACTTTTTAAATTTGGAATGCACGTATTTCTTTCATTTTTTTGGCATTATCCTTCAAAGCTCTTGTCCATACACTCCCCAACAAAATGTGGCTGTGGAACGCAAACATAAATACATTCTTAATGTTGCCAGGTCCTTAATGTTTCAGGCTAGTGTTCTTAAAAAATATTGGGGTGATTGTGTTCTTACAGCTTGTTATTTGATCAATAGGATCCCCAAACCCTTGTTACGCTCCAAAACTACTTATGAAATGCTACTTGAAAAATCTCCAGATTATTCACATCTCCAGATTTTTGGATGTCTTTGTTATGCATTTGTATTACGTACCTAGAGAAAATAAGTTTTCCCCAAGGACGAATTCTTGTGTGCTTCTTGGCTATTCCAACACCCAAAAAGGAAACAAGCTACTCAATCTTATTACAAATAAACGAATCACTTCTCGAGATGTTCTATTGTGATTCATATTAAGGACCTCGGTTCCTTGAGATATTTTTTGGGGATTGAAGTGGCACGGTCCAAGAAGGGAATTTGCTTAAACCGAAGAAAATATGCACTTGAATTAATAGCAGAAACTGGGTTGTCATGGCCTAATGCTTACGCGATACACCAATGGCACTGAATTGGAGACTTGCAACGAATGAATAGATGCAACATTCAATCTGCATAATTGCAATGATGCAGTTTTACCAGACGCTAGTCGATATAAAAGATTGGTGGGCCGGCTTATGTATCTTACAATTACAAGACCGGATTTTTGTACGTTATGCTGTATAAGTGTCAAATCAGTTTACGCATGAGCCAAAAGTGTCTGATATAGAGGCAGCCATGAGGGTAATTTAATATTTGGAACGATCACCAGGTCTAGGGATCTTATTATCATCACAGAGCACATTTGACTTGAATGCTTTCTATGACTCGGATTTGGGCACTTGTCATATGTCTCGATGATCTGTTGCTGTTTACTTCGTAAGATTGGGCGATTCCTTGCTTTCTTGGAAGACAGAGAAACAAAACATGGTGCCTCGTTCATCGGCGGAGGTGAAGGCGGAGGCGGAGTATTGAGCGATGGCATTAACAGCATGTGAAATAACCTGTATAGTTGGAGTGTTGAAGGATATTGAAATTGAGTCAAGTTCACCATGCATTCTGTTTTGTGACAATAAGGCTGCATTAGATATTGCTGCAAATCCACTATACATGAGAGAACTAAACATATAGAAATGTATCGCCACTTGATTCTAGAAAAAAATCCAACAAAGGTGATAACAACGTCGCACATTGCATCCAGCTAACAGCTCGCTGACATATTCATGAAACCTTGGCATACTTATTTATTATCCAACCTTGGTGTTCTAAATCTGTACCAAGCTTGAGTGGGAGTATTAGAAGTCGTATTTTTACATAATAGAGTCGTGTATTAGAATGGTAGGACCTTGTGTATAAATATGTTTTAGTTGTACAATTTTGGATTCTCATTTTTTCAGTTGAATGAAATCTTTTTCTTCCTTCCGGATGCACTTTAATTAACAGATATAATAGCAAGAAAAAAAAAAGAGATAAATAACAATACCAAAACACATTTTATCATATTTTAACAATTAACTTCTTATTACTATATTAAATTTTCCCTGCACCTTTATTTTTTTTTTCTTCATATGGTCTCACAATCCCACGCTTATCATCTTTACCAAACTATACGGCTATAGCAAAGGATATTCATATTTAAATTGCACTTGACAAATTTTCAATTAAAAAGTCAAATGTGAGAAATCTCGATTAGGGGTGGGTACGGTACGGTATACCGTATCGAACTACGGTACCGTATACCGTACCGTAAATATCGGTATGGAAAAATCCATACCGATACCGATACCGATACCGAAAATTCGGTATACCGAATTTTCGATATGAAAAAGTTCATATCGGATACCGTACCGACACCGAAAAAATGTCGGTATACCGAAAATATTTTCGGTATACCGACATTTTTTCGGTATACCGATCTTAAATTTTAAAAAAAAATAAAAAAAATTTATTTTCGGTATTTCGGTATATACCGAAATACCGAAAAAAAAAATTTAATTACCGATACCGATACCGAAAATTTCGGTACGGTATCATACCGTACCGAAATTTTCGATATATTGATTTTTTCGGTAATTTCGGTATTTTTTCGGTACGGTATTTCGATATTTCGGTATATTTTCCCAGCCCTCGTCTCGATTATGCTTGCAAAGACCAAGATGTATTATAATCTCATGCTTTGAATTGACGTGTTTCATTTTTATTTTACTAATTAATCATTTTCAGCAATCAAAGTCCAAAATAGAGTCAATAGTGTATTTTTTGACGCGACATATTTGGTTGGTATTTTTTAGTTTAACTTTGCCAATTATTTAGTCAAAAATTAGAAACAGATGTCCATAAAAAATTATTACTTTTTATGTTAAAAATATTACTTTTTATTGTGAATATCAGTAGAATTGACCCGTCTCATTCGTAAGCATGTCTCACAAGAGAACTACTCAAATATTAATGGCCATTAATTATGGGAAAAAAAAAAGGAATACCTATATGCATCATTGTGACTAGCAAGTGAAAAATGTTTTAACTTCAAAACAAACGCATGAATCGTCACATGTTTTGATTTACGTTAAATCTTGCAAAAACTATAAACTTGATTTATACCTCTGTCTCAGCGAACAATCCACTACCTTGTGAGAAATAAACTCTATCATTAGTAAAATAATTAATTAATTAAACAAATATATATGTGTGTGTGTGTGTGTGGAAATCAACGTCTTTAGCGTGTGATATTGTTAAAGTACAAATTATCAAAGTGATTTAGACCAAAAAAATAGAAATCAATAAATATTTGTTCAGCCCCACTACTGCAGAATCACATCAGCAGCTACTCATTGAGTGTGAACGATCGTTTAATTATTTAATTAAACAAATATATATAATTTATCTATCTTATATCAATCAAATCATTAATTATTTATCTAATATTAATCAAATCATTAAATTATAATTATATAATTATCATTAATAAATAATATTATCAATATTTTATTAATTATTAAAAAAACAAAAGGATAATTTATCACTTTATCTCAAATTTAAACAATCAAATCAAACAAACTATTATTTATCAATCAAATCAAATATTATATTATCTATCATTTTTATTTATTTTTATTATATTATATTATTAATCTATATACTATATATTATCTTATATTTAACTTCAAACGGAGCCTTATAGTCCAAAAGTTCCGAATAGTTTCAAGCTTCCTTTTTCTTCAATGACAACAAGAAATGCATGAGTATTTCGTTTTCTGTTCATTGAATTTTTTTTTAAAGATCGTCGACAGATTTTAGCAGGAAAAAATTCCTTTGAATTTTAGTGATTGTTTTTTTACGCGCTCAGTAACTCCTAAAATAACATATTGTAAATTATATTAATCAGATAAACTACAGCAGACACACCATATGTAACAAGGAGAAAAGGATATTAACATGGGAATCGAATTTTAATGATTTTCATATACATGTTGTTAATTAAAGAGCAAATTATAGCACAACACACAGTAAGTAAATAAAAAAATTATATTTACTGTTCAGAGCGTTTTTCTTTGGGCGGTCGCGCTAGAAAGGGATTTGAATGAAAGAGACACTTAATTACTGTTGCCAAATATGTACACAGGTGTTTTTGGAGAGTTAGTAAACTCGATGGACATCCAACCTGAAAGGAGGATAAAATAGTACGTCATTAAAAAAAAATAGATAATCAGATATGAGAATGGAGATGGATCTTAAATAATCTTACAATATCCTATCCGAATAACTGATTAAATATATATATATATATAATCGTATATATATATACGATTTTTCGGTTATGTTGTTATTTCTAATATATTTTAGTTGAATAATATTAGTTGGATTGTATGAAAAAAATTATCAGTATAGAATTGATTTTTTTTTTGGATGATGATTTTAGGATAAATTTTTTCTATAATGTTTAATTAGCTAATTTTTATATTTTTTTATTTTATCAACAATTTACTCGAAATAAATGAAATTAGAGAAAATACATTTATAGATGGTAATATGATATTTGATAGGATATAAACATCCTATCTTTCTATGTATATGGAGACCATGATGTTGATGATATTGAATTATGGAGACGATGATGTTAATGAATATAATAAATGAGGACGGGGACAGGTAATATGAAATTCTATTAAAATCCGACACATTGTCATCTCTACACGTTTGTCTATGGTTCTATTAATCCTTTTTTTTTACTTTATTACCATTGGGTGTGTGTTTCCCCGTCCTACGTGTTTATTTATTAGAGCTATATCTACCTTTTTCGTCCATAATTCGTCACATTTTTTTTTGGGACGTAATTGTTACGTATGCTTTTAACTATATTATAATATTTTCATGAGGCATCTATGTCAACCAGCTACATATAGAAATTTGACTTCGACATAATAATAATATATAAAATAGTTAAATCATTTGGAATTAATTATTTGCAGGTCTCTTGTGAGACGATCTCACGAATTTTTATCTGTGAGACGGATCAACCCTATCGATATTCACAATAAAAAGTAATACTCTTAGCATAAAAAATAATACTTTTTCATGTATGACCCAAATAAGAGATTCGTCTCAAAAAATACGACTCATGAGACCGTCTCACGCAAGTTTTCGTAGTTAATTATGTGGCTTCGAACAATTAAGTGTAGATTACGAGTATGCCCTTGTGTTCTATACATACTAATAATTGGAGCGACTCAATCATGTGCATTAGTTTGAAAAGTCTTTGTTACGTACGTAGCTCCGTATTGTCCCCTTAAATAGAAAATTATGCCGCTTGTGGTATCGGATAGGATTTATTGCTTTAATTGATCGATCGTACTAATTTATTATATGAGATGTAAATGGTGATAATTTGATAGTCAAAACTACATATAATCACATAATTGTTTCGTATCAAATTCCTAATTAAATTTTGGTGTTAATTTATTTTTCTAATTCTTCCAAATTTTATCATTATATAATTCATAATTCATAATCATCATAAAAATAACTAATTCAAATACATGGAATCTCAAAATTTTATTATTATGATTATTTTTTTAAAAAAAAGAGATTCGAACCATTAAATCACTATGCGGCGGCTTAGAGCAAATATTCAACAAATCATGGCATTGGGAAACGAGGGTGATCTAACATCATGCTTGATTTGATATGAAAATTAAATTTTGCATATTTCAACACATTTGAAAGCTAAAAATCGTTTTTTTTAATAAAATTTAAATCTTGATAGGAAAAGAGGAGAGATCTCCCGTGTTTGACAACTCAAAGTGGGACCATTGGGTATACGTGTCTCTTTGTTCGACGGACGCCTCATTTAAAACCAACATGAACAACACAAGACTCATGCCATTATTTCTCCTTTATTATTAATAAAAAACAAAGACCTTTTGAAAGTGGTCCCCACCTATTTATTCGACTTCTAATACTTGGACGCGTTCCAATACAAAGTCAAAACCCTTACATTGTTTTTCGGAAAATATAATCATTAAGTTAATCGACACCAACTATGCAACGACCCGTGGCGGCGATTCTGATAACCTTCACGTCAACGGCCACGATCCGATTACTGTCTCCCCCCGGCATAGCACTGTTGGGATCGAGGAAACCATGTTTAGTTATTTAAGTTTGATTTATATTATGTATCACATACTTTAATGAAGAGCCTGTTTAAAGGAGACAGTTAGCTGGTTTGCTGAAGATATATATATCAGGCACACGGATATGAAGATTATATATNCTTTCGAGCTCGTGCGCATACGTTTTCATCTCATGTTTTTTTAATGGTGGTCACTGTTTTTGTCACTTGTCAGCGATAAAAATCCATAAATAATCGGACAAGAAATCGAAAGAAGAATCAAATCAAAATCATGATAACGTGTTCTTAATCATCAACAGCATATCTTTGAATGAACAAATTAAAACAAATATAATGTGATGTCTCACAATGTAGCAAGTGCTAGAAAATTGGATTGAGTTCAATAATCTATAGCTAGGAACAGGATTTATTTAAAAGAATGAACTTATAATAACATATCTATTACGTGCTCAACGTACCAATTTATAAACTACATGAAATCATTAAAAATATCTGAAATTTCAAACTGAAAAATGTCGCTGCTGCTTTCCCTTTTGTCGTCTTGATCAGTGCTGCTGGTAGTACCGTAGATATAGTTCGAATTAGAATGCAACGGGGCTGGACTCGATGAAGGGGTCGATATATTTGACAGAACGGACTGGAAACCAAAATCATTGCTGCTATTATTGGAGTGAAAAGTAGGAGTCTCTGAAGATGAATTTATAGGATCCATGACATGTTGGCCTGACGCGTTACAGCCGTAGTTCATTAATGGTACATAATCTTCTGTCAAATCTCTGGGCATTCCATTGTTATGCTGCCATTCATTAAACTCTTGGATTTCTTGTGTTGGACTGAACCCTGAAAGAATATGTGAGAATTGTTCGACATCTCCGTATTGAGTGAACTGGTTATAAGCTTGATCTTGCTCGAACAGAGCAGCAGAAGGTGTAGAATCCAAACAAGGATTAGGGTTTTGCAAATCTTGATTAATCGGGGTTTGCATTTGAGAAGAATAATTGATTGGTGAAGCCGTGGGGGTTAGAAACTCATGGTTTTGGCGCTGGCTGGATAAAAGGGAAGTTGCCAATGTTATCAACTGAGGATTAATCAAAGATTGCAAACCTAGTAACCTCGAAAAATTCATTTGTGAGGTCGAATTGTCGTAGAAAGATGAGCGCAGGACTGTGGAAAGGTCCAGAAGATCAAGTCGAGGACTGTGAGTCACGGGGTCGATTCCCATTCGTAGAAGCCTTTTTCGAATATGCGTGTTCCAGTAATTCTTGATTTCATTATCGGTTCGTCCGGGTAGCCGAGCAGCTATTGCGGACCACCTATTAAGTCAAAGGAAGAACACTAAGAACTTTTGAGCCACCCACCAAAAAATCTTTGGAAAAGTGAGGAAATCTGAAAATGTTTACATACTTGTTTCCTAGGATGCTGTGAAGTTGAATAATCGTCTCTTCTTCTTCAAATGAAAATCGTCCCCTTTTGATATCGGGTCGGAGATAGTTCGTCCATCGCAGCCGGCAACTCTTTCCACACCTATGCAATCCTATACATGCATTAAACAAAAAATGAGTTGATGTCGGCTAAGACATCAAGAAACAAATAAAAAAAAAACAGCAAGAAATTAAACAAACCAGCATTCTTCGGAAGAGTTCTCCAGTTTCCACAGCCATTTATATTGATATAATCAATGAGCTTCTGATCTTCTTCTGGCGTCCACGGCCCTTTCTTGAGTCCATTTTTCTCACAGCAAGGACTTCTTCCCATCTCAATAGATGTCTCTAATCTATCTTGAAACTCGATCGTCACTGAATTTAGAGCTGTAATAATTAAGATTAATGGGCACCAACAACGTTTGTGGAGGAATAATAAAGTACTTGAACGTAGGAACCGTATAATATTGATATATATATATATATATATATATAGTAACTCATTGGGGATGTATATATAGTGGGGAGAAATTGAGGTATATATGTAGTATCATAAAAATCTTGGTCCAAATGAATCGTTACCGTCCTTGTTACAAACTTGTGCAACGTGTCCCTTCTCTTCTATTTGTAGTGATCTGTATAAATGGTCACTTCACCGTATCTTTTTTCCTCGTTCACTCGAATCTCTGCAGTACCAAAAATAATTCATTAATCGTGCCTCAATAAGTTAGTACTTTCGTGTACCATTAACTAATCTCTTACATTTACTTACCTTCACTTTTTAGGTAAATATTGGATGAGAAATGGTCTGTGTGCATATGTCAAATAAATAAATGCCAACACCCTAATTAAAGGTGCAATGACATAAACCTATGGTTAAATATGAGTTTGGTTCCATCTTAAAACAAAATCCCCATCCAATTGTAATCGGTATATATACATATGTGTGTTAAGATTGAGAATTAAACATAACTCAACCCCAAAATGCAGCAAGATTTGTTCAAATTCATATATATAACTTTCAAAAGGTCCATGTATAATATTTAATAATATGCTTCATAAGTCATTTCTTCATGACAAAATTCGTTTAGGAGACATGCGTGGCACAAAGTAAACTTGGTAAAAGAAATGTAAGTGCTTCTGGTTCATTTCTAGAAATTGGGTTAAAATGGTGGGGACGAAAAGGGTGACGACCGTACCACACTTTTCTCATTTTGTAAAATTACTAATTCATAATTGCCACATAATTTCTAAAAAAAAAACATTTATAATAATTATAACTTGTACTATTAAATATTAAGCATGCATCAACCCGGTGAACTAATTAGCTTTGGTGTTTTAAAATAAAGGAACAAAAGTTATATATATCCATTCTTTTATTTTAATAAAAAGTACATTAATAATAAATATATTTTATTAAGTTCATGATCCACCTATTCCAAGATTCTCAAAAATCGCAAAAAAAATTATTTCTATATCTTTATCGATAGTTTCGAATTTATAACTATAAGATATATTTATTTCACTTTACAATTTAAAGCACGAGTGAGATGTATATATATGCATCATATTATATTATGTAACGTGACCAAACTATTTTTGACAATGCCTCAAATATCATTGTCAAGCGCTCAGCTCTGATTAAAATAGGGGGAACAAAAACAAAAACAAGAAAGGCCATTAAATCATTAAATGTAAAGATTTACAATACAATTGATTTGGTCAAATATTTAATTAAAAAAGACAATGACTGAAGATAAGCACTGTCCATTATCTTTCTGACATATATATAACTCTACATACCTATTTCAGTGGGTAAATAGATTGGGCAAGACGATTGCGCATTTACATTATATATTTTTTATTTCCTTAAATAATTTATAATTATAATGGTTACTTGATGTTTCTTTATTAACTATAATATTATTTTCCCCTAAAATATTCTTTTTCACCAGAATTCATTTCGAATTTGACAGAAAAAACTAATCCAACATGTAATTATAATTTAAATGAAGCACAAAAGAGATATAATTTTATATGCATATTATATATAGTTATATAACCTACTTTTTTAGAGTAAATTGCCCAAAACACACATTANTAAAGTATATATTGGGAATCAACCTCATTTCAAATTCATCATTAAGTTATTCCACAATATAAATTAAATAACCAGCAATCACTTTTTATTTTTCAAAACAATATTGATTTTGCTGTTATCAAATTCAGTGATTCGGGAAAAAAAAATCTAAAAGTGTAAACAGATTAAATTTGCGAAAAAAATATTTAATTATCATATAAACATTAAATCATATTATATCATATAATATCTAAATGCATACACACTTCATATATATATATATACGTATACTTGGACACTAGCTAGCTAGTTTGTATATTATTGGTGCATGTGAAAGTATATGTACATATTCATATTGGAGGTTGACAAGATAATGTGTAAATTAAAAGAGCCTCTCTTTTTCACCGACTTTAGGTGTTAAGATTTGGTCAAACATGATTTTATCTGTTGTTTTGAATACAGACTAACAATGGCTATATATTCATATATCACATAAAAACGATTCTCACACATGTTATCAGATGATTTGTGATTAAGGCAAAACTTAAATTCTTCTAGATAGACCTAATGAATTAGCTAGGTTCATTATCATGCCTGAGCGGAAACACAGAAACGAATCAATCGTAGCGATCGATCAAACGGCTTATTATAGGCTACATATTTCCGTCGGATGCAACTCGCAAAATAAAATTACCCATTAAAATATAGAAGGAAATTCGATTGTTTCGATCGGTTAATTATCTCAATCATCGATATTAACTATCAGTTCACGTTAATTCTTCTTTTCACACTCGATGGCGTGCATGCATAGCATGTACGTAGTGTATTTGTGATGAAGTAGGTTAACCATTGATTTAATGAATTATATGGATACATCTAACTCTCGAATAGGTAACATTACTTGTCCAAAATCAGAAGTTTGCTTTCGTTACCCAAAAAAAAACAACAGTTTGACCCAGAGATCTAGAAAGCATCTAATTTAGGTAGATATTTGTTAAATTATTGTTAGTTCTGTTGTATTATGTTCGTATTCTCCAACCAACCTTGAATATTAGAGACTGCAGTTTTTCTTAATTTCAAGAATAATCATAACCCGTTACAGGACTTTTATCCATTTTTTAGAGACTCGAGCTCTAGCTAGCTAGTAACATGGCCAATATATATACAGTTAAGAATTTTAATGAGCCAAACTTTATTAAGAACAAGAACTACTATCGCGGAATCGTCTCTACCCGGACGGCCCTTAACTAAAAGGAACAGATGATTTATTTAGAAAAGAAGTGCCTGATGGATATTTAGCAGATATGCATTCGATACCAAAAACAACAAATCAATATTTAATTTGATAACAGAGATTTGCTCAAAAAAATATTAGACACTTGCACGTTGACAAAAATTCAAGATCCTTCCAGGAAAATACAGTTCCTCCAACCTCAGCAATCAATTATAAAAGGAAATAAATAGGAGGGAAACCGATGGAATTAACGTAAGCAATGATGTTAAACTGCAATAAATTTCGATCTTCCTTCAAGAAATAATCCTCTCGTGTTTGAACCAATCCTAATCAAAATTTCAGACCTAATACTGATTTGACACCTTTGGTCTGGGATTATTGTGCATAGCAGAATCTGTCAAGGGCAAGTATACAATCGTACTCAAAACGAAAATTTCATGAAACTTCCTTTGTATTCTCAGAAGAAGAAAAAAAGCGCACTTTGTCTCTGTTGCCTGATTCGTTAATCTGCTGATTGGTCCAAAGAGAAAACGGTCTCGAGATAGTGACAAATAAAATGCTCTCGAAAATTTCATGAAACTTCCTTTGTATTTTTAAAAACTGTTGTCTTTGATGTGTCTACGACAACGGTTTTTAAAAATCGTTGTCTATGAGCGTTTTTTTTTTTGCTACAACAACGATTTTTAAAAACCGTTGTCTACATGTGTTTCTGTGAAGGATCAAAGACAACAGATTGTGTAAACCGTTGTCTTTCAGCTGGTTTTTGTAGAACTACAACAACGATTTTTAAAAACCGTTGTCTATGAATGTGTTTTTTTGGACTACAACAACGGTTTTTTAAAAATCGTTGTCCATATGTGTTTCTGTCAAAGGTCAAAGACAACGGTTTGTGTAAACTGTTGTCTTTCAGCTTGTTTTTGTAGAACTACGGTAACGTTTTTTTAAACCGTAGTCATTGTTCTAAATTTTTTAAAAAAATCGATAAATATAGCGACGGTTTCTCATTTTAACCGTCGCTATATTTTAAATTAGCGACGGTTACGGTTTTGTAAAACCGTCGCGACGGTTTTGTAAAACCGTTGCTAATTTTATAACCGTCGCTATCAGCGACTGTTTAACAAAAACCGTCGCAAATTATCTGTAAATATCCGCGTCCTTGTTCATTTTTCACCTTCCACAAAATTTTTCTTCGTTCCACAAATTAATTTCGCTTCAATTCTAAGAGTTAAGATTATAAATATTATTATTATAACAAAGATTGTAAGTTTTTTTTATAATTATTAAATTATAAGATTATTTTTTTTATTTTCCGTATAACATTAGCACGGAATTTATATGCAAAAACTGTCGGTAATTAGTGACGAAAATCATATGAAAACCGTCGCTAATTAACGATGGTTTTCTGAGAAAAACCGTCGCAATATTTAGTTTAACAACGATTTTTCAATACTACGACAACGGTTTTTCACCGTTGTCTTTGAGCGCACCCTTTAACCATATGGTCTTTAACAACGGTTTTATTTGACCTAAAGACCACGGTTAAAAACCGTTGTCTTTTGACTTTTTTTTTTGTAGTGCTAATATATAGTCTTATCTTATTTAAAAATGAGCTAGCCTTCCACTACAAGTCTAAGCAAAAGAAAGATGAATCTGGTTCTCCACAAACATTAAATCGAGGAGCTGTATATATTGATGGATGAAATGAAATATATCCATACTCCATCAGTGCTATGAATCAAGAACTTCCCATTATATTTGCACTTCACTAAATGGGACAAAGTGAACGATCTGAAAATTTTGGTCAAAGTATAATGGCTTTATTTATTACGTAGATTATATTTCTAAACTATTATAGGAGTATTTTTCTCCACGTTGGCATGATTTGGCTGCTATAACGATTGAGATAAGAGAGAAGTTTCCTATCTTGATAATTATATTTGACTTCAAAATCGTAGTACTAATATCCAATTTGAACTCTAACTGAAAATACTCCGTCTTGTACAATCTCTCTCCCTCCCCATAAAAAGACTTCCAAATTCATAAACTAACATTTTGCTCGTCTTTAATTGTGGTATACATTCTTGCAAAGGTTGTACTTTATACTAATTTTTACAAAGAGCTCATTGAGGCTCATGAGTAGGACGTTGGCGGCACAGCAAGCTGGGATTCGAGCGATGCAGGGGATAAAAGAGCAGGTCTCAAAGTGCGATTCCACTGTGAAATCATTCAAGGATACATATGGTTCACCTTCGGTGCAGGTGAACAAGTTTTCCGGTTCAGTCGATTCCACGGTGTCGAAGGCTGTGAACCGGTTAAAACCCACAGAAGACTCGCTTCGCAGGATCATGTATTTTAGCTCTTGGGGTCCCAATTAACATTATCCTTCATCATCTAGCTGTTTTTATACAACACACACAGACACACAAACACAAATTAATATGTCTTGTAAATTAATTATCGTTATGTCTTCCGGCTAGTACTTTTGCAAACAATCATGTGCGATTGATAATATTTTGTTGTATAATATGTTTTGAAATGTAAAGAAATTTAATTTATATATATAGACCAAATATTTGGATTGCATAAAATATAATAGAACCATCAAATTCAATAATATTATACATTGAATCTGTAAAGGCTATTTTATCATTATGTGAATATCATGTTGTATCTTTTCAATTTTTCCCATGAAATTTTTTGAACATAATTGATCAGGAAAGTAGGCACGCTTCTTCTTTTTCGTTTGCTTTTGTTTTTTTCATATTGATTCTCTTTTTAGCCTCCTCGATTTGAACAGGAAGTCAGGACTTCGCCCCACTCAACAAGTTATCGTCATAATTTAAAATTTTGAACAGCTTTAAACCATGTAATAAAATTTAAGTTAAAAAGAGAAATAAATAAATAACTACGTCTATATGCTCTGTGTTTAGATATTAATGGGTCAACAACTAAAGATGTCGATGAGTCGGGTTTAACATTACATATAACTCGTTCAGAGCAGGTCTAAACCTGGTATAACGAGTTGTAAGACGGATCTAAACCCGATCAATGGGTCTAGATTTGTGTCCGAAATGGATATCATGTTTTGATGGACTGTTCCGATATGTATATTGATAATAATATATTTTGTTGCTAAATTGTTAATAAATGTTATGATTTGGATATAATTTTCACGAATGTAATACTTTTTTAAAAAAAATTATTTTATATTTACTAGAGTGGGTCGTTAGATGTTCTGCAGTTGGAGGAAAAAAACATTTTATATTCCATTCTCCGTCATGCGCTTCTCCGACTGCAGAACATCTAACGACCCACTCTCCCCCATGTGCGCTTCTCGGATGACCGACTGACTGGCGTGACTTATTTTTCGATATTCCCGTATATTCTCGTTTTTTCTCGCACTTTATTGTTTTTGCACATTTTTTTGCGAGTAGTGCTTAGATCTTTTCTTCTTGTCGAGGTTAGAGATTTGTGCGAAGTAACAGCAAAATCTACTTCATTTATCAGCAACCTTTAAAGCCAAAAAGAAATGGATCGTCCAGGAAATTGTCTTCCGATGGTCTCCTTTCCTCGCCTCTTCCTTCTAATAAAGAGATAACAACGTAATGAAATTCCATTAGAAACTGTTGTTTATAATGAAAAAATAGAAAACAAGAAGTTCACATATGAGGAGTAATTTTGTTAAATTTGCTTCGTATTATAGATATGTTATGTTATACATACGATTATGTATTGCTTTTGAGATCACAAAACTATATCAAATATATTTTTGAAATTAAAGATATTTGCGATAATTTTATAATATAAAAGTAACTTATGACCCTCGTTATACATATTATAACTCAAATAATATCTTTTGTGAATTATATTTAGAGATGGAGCAAGTGGTTACTATAATGATGTCAATCTCAATAAAATAGAAAGAGATAAAGATAGATTAAAGTTAAGTTTGATCAACGAACTAACAAAAAATTACAAATGGCGCTGGTTTTTTTGTTTTATTAATTAATTAATTTAAATATCATAAATAAATCGGCCGTTGTAAACTTTCCCAAACCAGCGATTATCCCACAAGGCACCAACTCCAAGAGCAGAAACCCAACCCCCTCCTCCGTCCAACTGCAACATGGCAATCACGGTCGACAAATCGCCGTCGACGGACGGAAAAGTATGGGGGATGTTCAAGCTTCCATTCCGAAATTCGCCGTCGACTACGACGTCATCTTCGTCCAATTTTGCTCAATATCAGCAGAATTACGGTAATGGAAACAGTGCTACTCAATCGCAGGTGGAGGCATCTGGTTCTCAAGGAAGCTCGGTTTCTTCTGTGGCCAGATCTGTGCTCCTCACACGACGTCGTTTGAAGCTCGATCCCTCGAACAAGCTCTATTTTCCTTGTACGGTCGTTTCTCTTTTTTCTCATCCTCTATCTATCTATGTACTCCTGTGATAAATTGTCATCAATCAGCTAGTAACTAAAACACTATAACATACTNTGTGCTTCGTCAAATTCTACTAAGCTTGATCTGTGTTTTCTTTCGGTGA
This sequence comes from Primulina huaijiensis, assembly GCF_012295235.1. NCBI lineage: Eukaryota > Viridiplantae > Streptophyta > Magnoliopsida > Lamiales > Gesneriaceae > Primulina > Primulina huaijiensis. Next base: position 22,783,141 of record NC_133314.1, read on the forward strand.
GTATTCTGATTTGATGTTGCCTTAGTACTTTAATAAATGGTTGATCTGATTATATGGGTTATGTTGGAAGATATTTGATTTTTTTTATGCGTAGAGGTTATGTCCAAAGAAATTATACTGAAATTTTATGCTCATATCTGCTTCTTTTCTGATTTTGATTATATTGAAAAGTGAGAGTGATTGGGAATAAAATAAGTGAAAAACGTTAAAATTTGCTTCCTTTCCTGATATGTTAGCTGGATATTGGTTCTCTTATGTATGGGAAACGAGATCCATTGATGTTAGTTGGAGATTGGTGGTCTAGGGATTAAGATCTGTTCTGCCCACCTTTATCACACTCGGGGTGATGCAATTGCTGGTGTTTTTCCAATGCTCTGCACGCCAAGACCAGATTATCTTAGTTTTGTTTCTTTAACTCTTGTAGATGAACCTGGTAAGCAAGTCCGAAGTGCGATCAAAATAAAAAATACAAGCAAGTCGCATGTAGCTTTTAAGGTATGCCAAGCATTTGTTAATTTTGGTCTATTCTCCATGTTTTTTAAGGTTGATATAGAATTTTTTATTCGTCTATGATTTCCGATTGGCCTTTTCAGAGATTTGATATCATATGCCAACTTAGATGTAATCAAAATTCTTCTTCTGACTGTTGTTTATTGTTGGTTGCTTGGTTTGTCCTAGTTCCAAACAACTGCACCAAAAAGCTGTTTCATGCGTCCTCCTGGGGCCATTCTTGCTCCTGGTGAGAGTATCATAGCAACTGGTGAGTTTTAATCATAGGATTTTGCACTTATTCTGTGTCAAAATTTAAATCTGCATAACTTATTGTGGCAAAGATGAGGATACTTTGTTTCAATCCCTTCAGGAAAATATTGACTGGTGTATTTTTGTTTTTCTTTGGCCTCGATGTTTTTATTAGTGTTCAAGTTTGTCGAGCACCCAGAAAACAATGAAAAGCTGATGGACCAGAAAAGCAAAGTGAAGTTTAAAATCATGAGCCTAAAAGTGAAAGAACCAATGGACTATGTACCTGAACTGGTTTGTCCAATTCCTCTCTTATTTGTATGTTTGCTTTGTTATAGCATCAGATTTGGTTTGTAACTGACTAACTTCGAACATGAATTGGCTGTTCCCTATTGTTTCATTGTATTCCTAAGTGGATTTGGACCAACAGATGGAAATTTTTGGTTTTATTAAAAGCTATTGAAAGAAAGAGTTAAGTTCTTCTTTAAGAATCTCAATTATTTCATCCTTGAAAATGCATAGACGCTGGTGGTAAAGTCTAATTGGTTATGGAGATTTATATCGTGGCTGTATGTCTGTTTGAAGTTTATTTCTTTGTGTTATGATATCTTTTAATTTTGTTTTGATTTAGTTCGATGAGCACAAGGATCAAGTGTCTGTGGAACAAATACTTAGGGTTGTGTTTCTAGATGTGGAACGCCCCAGCCCTGTGAGTGAAGATTTTATTTTGGCTCCTCAGCGCTATGCAACTATGCACATATCGTTTGTTTCAGTGTAGACTGAACTTTGTTTGCTCACATTTCTTTTAATCTAGTGCTTCGTGGAAAGACTGATCGATGTTTGTTTTGTGTTCAAAGGCTTTAGAGAAATTAAAGCGCCAGTTGGCTGAAGCTGAGGCTGAACTTGAGGCTCGCAAGAAGCCTTCTGAAGACACAGGTCCAACGTTTATCGGAGAAGGGCTCGTCATTGATGAATGGGTTAGCCTTCTTATTTTGCCGTTTCTTTTTGTAACATGTATTTATTTTGGTTTCTATCTTATTACTCTTCTTCCTGGATTCTGATATGTAGAAAGAAAGAAGAGAAAGATACCTAGCTCGACAACAAGTGGAAGAGAGATTCTTGAAAAGCATTTTATTTTGGCTGGATATTAATGTGCTGTGCTTTTGATGGATGTCCTTTGTTATTTAACAGCTGGTATGTTGCCAAAGGGGTAAATATCAGACGTCTGACTCATCTGCCATTATCACTGATGGCGTTAAACCCGTAGCTTGAGGTAATATGTTCGAGGCTTATTGCTTATAAATATATGTAGATATGTGGTTTTGTTTCTTTGAATGAGAGAAATATTTCACTATCCTTCCGCGTTTTATATGTCATGAATTTGTTTTGTAGTCCAGATCTTCTTTTGCGATTATTGTTTGATCTCATATTTAATGTACAATGAATGGCATTTCTGTTTAAAATAAACCTAATATAATGCACTGCATTGACATTTGAGATGAAATACAGTTAAGACCCGGATTGTTGGGTTTGAACCGCGACGCATCTGATGATCCCACAAAGTGTTCCATGGAACTCCCAGTCTGGCATTGCTGGACTTGATCAGATGTGGGTCATAGATGATAAGATTATTTATTTGCTATGGGTTTTTTTATTGACTCATATTGGAGATGACACTTAAACTTGCGCATACAGATTGATAAATCCAACACTGAGCGAGCTGCTAACATGGTAAGTTTCAATTATCCGCTTAAAATAGCATTGGCGCATTAGTTGCTTAAATGAGTGACTCATAAGGATACTACTATATTACTATTTACCAAAGAAGGGAGTGACCACTCTTTCCACTTGACAATCTCTGCGTGAAAAGTGGTTATGTTATATCAGAAAACGATGCTCGTCTGCAAATATAGCAATTAAAATCGATAGGTTACCTGAGTTTCAATTTGGGTCAATTCGGGTAAACTAGAACCCAATCCAATTTTTTTGGGGGTCAAATTTCGGTCCAACCCAAATCTGAAAACCCCAACTTTAATCCGATAGTTTACATGTCTACTCCTATGATTTGAAGGATCGAATTCATTAAGATAACACAAAAAGTTAAAGTTAATCATAACTATCTCGATATAGATAAAATAGTAAAATATAATGTTACGGTTTAGATCATATGCATATAGTATGTATAGGTATTTTACTATATAGACGCTATTTGTTATTTCTTACAATTTCACAAAAGTAAGAAAATGACAGCTCAACGAAAATTCGAAACTAGGTATTGATTCCATGACAATTCATCATCTCTATTCTCTGCCCGGAATTTATTTCCTTTATACATTGTTAATTTTTTTTTTTTTGCCTTATTTAAAATTTTGTTTCTGTAGACATGCTGGTGTAATGAATGTACACATACATTGAACTGTTGAAATCGCATCATAAAGGCTCTGCAGTCATGATTCATGAAACTGACTGTACTCTCCTAAATGAACCACATTTAGACAATACAATCATGCAATAATTTGGGAGGTGGAATATAATTTTTTTTTAAAAAAGATTACACATAATATGTCAAAAGTTATATTCGGAAGAGAACATTTAATCAACCAGGAAGCTACATCGTGTATTTTATTATCTAATGCGAGTCTTCTTCTTAGACATTCCCCTACTGTTCGATTGATTGTGCTGTCACGGAACTAAAGAGATGGGAAGCCGTGGTCCATATTGCATTATTCCCATCATTTAATTCGAAGTCTTACCGATTATTTGCTCACTTTTCTCCACAAATCTAGCAGGATGAATTAACCAAGAATACTCCTCTCCTTCCTCACATTTTTTTATTTCTTTCAAGATTTACATTCTATTTTCCAAATGGTAATAGCAATATACACATAATTATCTCTACAAAAATTCTCATTCTTCAACAATCCTTTATCTCATTTCCCATTTCAGCCCAAGAAAATATACTTTGCATCTTCAATTCCATTCCATGAACAGAATAAATATTTAATTTTGAGTGAGCAATTAGCAGATGAGGCCAAAAAGGGGCAGGAAAACACAAAATTGCATGACATAGAGAAAAGACGAGCAAATTAAGGATAGACGTTAGATCAGCTATCAGACTCTTCTTTTGTATGCACGTAAACCCGTCCAAATATTGATGTCTACGTCTCACATGCCCATCTCTATTTCACGCCATCCATCCCCATGTGCAAATGGGCTCCAAACAGCACCCCAAAATAAATAGATTTTACCCTAGTGCTGTAAAAATTTTGGTGATACGTACATCGACCATCTGCTGTGATTTTATTGACTACTAATGGTTACAAGGTCAAAAATTGTAGAAGATAATCGATGGTCCTTTGTTAATGTTCTAAATGCTGACATTATTAGACAAAGTCGATTGCTGTATAAGAAGTTGCGAAGATTTACAGAACAAAAATCCATCGAAACATGATGAAACATTGGGGTTGGGGAGGATAAGATTCAAGAATGCCAGATTCCACTTAAGATGCTGCGGAATCTATTACTAGTCAATTTTCTTACAATCTTTTTGGCATCTGATACTTCAGCTTCAGCAAGCTTTTCAATGTTCTTTAAGTAACCTGAATCGAGAATCTTTTTTCTTGCAGTATTGCTACTTGTTAACAGCATCAATATTGAAAGCAGCAGCTCCTTGTTACCTGAATTGTCCTCCCCAGGATCAAGCATTTGCAGCAGTTTCCCAACATTCTGATCATTCTGCACGAATTTCTTCCGGTTTTGAGGCAGAATTACTATGTTGGACAGTGTCTCGGCTGCCATTTCACGAATTTCGTATGATTTTGAATCTAGAAATTTAACAAGAACTGGCATGAACCCTGCATCTCCCATTACTTTCCTGGCTTCCTCTGATGTCCCGCACAGCCAAAATGCTGCCTTTAAGGCAAATTCTTTCACCGAAATCTCCCCATATCGAAGAAAGTAAAGAATATGATCCACAAAACCATAATTTATTAACAAACTCAATGAATTCTCAGATGAAAAATATATGTTCACAACCCCTCTAAATGCCACCTCTCTTGTTTTTGTTAAATACGATGATTTGGGATCCAATATGCACACGAATGTACGAATTCCGCCTTCTTGAATAATCAACTTCCGAGTAGATTCATCTCCATTGACCATAGTCTGCAATAAATCAAGAGAACGCATCTGTATCACCTCAACTTTACACTTTGCTAACCTGACAAAAACAGAAACCGCCCCTTCCTCAATCATAAACCTCTTAATTTCTTCAACCCCGACGAGATTTTTCAACACCCCACATGCCAAACCAACCAATTCGTTTCCACCTCCTGCATTATTACCGCAGATCTTTAACAGAGCAGTTACTCCACCATGCGCAGAAACAGACCATGCATTATCCGAATTCGCTGTCACCTTCATCAAACACCTTGCTGCAAGTTCTTTACTCAATTCACTCCCGGAGACAAGAACTCTGATTAATGGAGCAACTATCCCTGCGACAATTAACACACCTTTATGACACTCAAACCCTGATATCAAGGACACAGCTTTAGCAGCCTCTTCTTGGATTTCCCAGTCTTGGAAATCAAGAAGATTCACAAGAAAACTTGTAAAACCATCAAGCTCCAACGCTATCTTTACATATCTCTCATCTTCTAGAATAATTTCATTGAACTCAACGAGGGCTTGTTTCTTCATTTCCCTGCTCCCTATTTTGAGCCGTGAGAGTAAATCGGTGATATAAAACTTTATATCATCCCTTGAAGCCGAGACACTAATTGGCCTCGACACAACCAACGCATAGCTCTGCCTAAGCAATCCCACAGCATAAATGTCAGATAGACTCTTCACATGAGCATCCAATCTCGAGGAAAGAATATCAAGATCGCTTTGCATGAGAAGCTTCCCGCTGTAAGAAAGCTCCAAACACCGCTTTAAAAGCTCGTCACAGTCCTCGAGGGTTGCTAGAATTGACTCTACAGTAACACGGAGTGACAAGTTCTCGCTGGATTCACAATTTTCAATGGCGGTGAGGTTGGACAAAAGCTCTTCGAGTTTATTTCTTACAGACTGCCATTTCACAGCAAAGACTTTGATTGAATGAGAAAGGGAAATCAACGAAGAGATGAGTAGAATTGCCTGCTGCAATCTTGGCTTTCGTGCGGTTGGTTGAGCGAGTGTGCTGTTACTTCCGCCACCCATCTTTTCTGAATCTCACGGGTTTCGAAGATAACTCATTTACTGGGAATGTTCCAGATTCACCGGCGACCGAGATTCCAGATTCCGGCTAGTTGGAACTTGAGGCAACAGGGGATGGAGAGAGAGTGATCTTCTAATCATGATTCCGAGAACTCTGTCCAATTAACAGGTCTTAACTTACCGAAATATTCTTACATAGATGGTGGATGGCAGGGCTATTATGGTCATTACATCAGATAATGGTTCTCTGTCAGACCGTGGCGAACGGACAACCGCTTTGAGTCAATTGCTACCTCTCCTTTTCTTTTATATTTTATTTTTTATTTTTTAAAACAATAATATTGAGTTGCTATTGTTTCACGGATTACTTGAATTCCCCAATTTTATTCCTGTGAACAACCGAAGTACAGTGTCGGAATCTAGGCTAGGCTAGGCTTCGTGACGTGCATGTCTGAGCATTACAAAATCTATTGTTAAGGGAAGAATATGGATCTTTAAATTTTTTTAATTTATTTTTTTTACTCTTATAAACCACATCTTTTTATAGATTTTTCTACCACAAAGAAAGAAAATAGAGACGTGTTGTTATTATTATGCCTAAATTCCCTGTTTATTTCGAAGTAATTTTACTCACATATAGCTCGATAACCATCACACGAGAAAAGGGGAAAAAATCACTTAGATGATCCAACAGATGGTAAGAGGAGCGATTCTATCAAAATCAAAGGTAAAAAATTTACGTGTAATTTTCATTAAATTTCAAATTTAATCAATCCTAATTTCATGGAGTCACCCCTCTAAAAATTCTGAGTTAACCCCCGAAAGGAGTAGCTGGCTAGCTAGCTCAGGGGAAAGGGTACGCTAGCATATACATTGGCATGATCATTACAACAGAAATAACGTGTTGTCTGAAAGAAAGTATATAAATCACCGAAAGAGTTGGGCCAATTAAAGTGTTATGTCTCAGTACAATTCATAACATGACAAAATGCCCATAATTTTGTGTCTCACGTACTGTTATTTTATTACATCTTGTTTCGATGTGTAAGCTCATGTTTTAAGTCATGCCAAGTAATTTGTGGCAGAAATTCCGTGCGATAAAAATGAAAATTAAATGGGGCGGTAACTATATAAACAAAGGGAAAAAAGTAATATTATAGAAATCGCATACATGCATACATTATTTTTGTTTTCCCTTTTAAGTGAGAGCATCAACAAAATTCATTTTGTTAGATTGAATTGGTTGTCACGCTGCTTATAGAAGAAAGTATACCATTAATGGTGCAAATGTTCTTGTTTAAAGCTCGTCCAGTGTTCGGTAGATATTATTAGAGGTATTCAAACTTCGGATAAAACCGAAAAAACCGAAAATCCAAACCGAAAAAACCGAACACCGAACCAAACCGAAAGCCGAATTTTGTAATTCGGATATAATTGTTAAAACCGAAGTTTATTTGGTTCGGTTTCGGATTATAACCGAAAAAACCGAAATTTCATTAAATTAATAATTTTTTTATATTTTTATTTATATTATATATTTTGATATGATATTTCGTGAATGAAAAACCATTTTGATCAATTTTTAGATGATTGTTGTTTGTTTAATTAATTTAGATCTTATATTTAAATATTTTACTAAGTAAACAGGTAGAAAGTTAACATATTATATTTTACAATATATTTATATTATTAATTTAAATAATTATACCAAAACCGAATTAACCGACCGAAATAACCGAACCGTTTTGGTAGAAAACCGAAACGAACCGAATAAAAATGGTTCAGATATCGGATTATATATTTCTAAAATCGAAAACCGAAAAAACTGAAATAAAAAACAGAAAACCGAACCGACCGATGAACACCCTTAGAAATGATAACGCATTCAAGCCTAGGGGATAAGCTCGGCCTATTTTCGATAGCTCATGTGAATTCAAGCCCAATATCCAGATAATTCCAAGAGGTCATCTTAAGGGGTAAGGCTCATCAGAAGGTCATCTCATTCACCTGGATTCGTCAGATCGTCTAAGGACCCACCCAAGACTCCATTTATCCAAATTCGTCGGGAGGTCATCCCAGCCGATATCCCATACTTCCACAATCTTGTCGATCACCAAGAAGTGGCCGAGCTCCCGAGCAGACCTCCCATCATGGTCCGAGCCGACCGCACAAAATATATTATCGCATCGATTGAGAAGGTCTAAGCAGACCTCTCGAGCCAAGCTCTCATAGAAATCCGGGTATTAGACGAGCTCATGATTACATCGGAGAGCTCTCACTCAAATATATTAATGGGTAGCTCGCAGAGATTTAATTTAATATTATCTAAGATTCTGAGAATCTAGTGTCCTACTACAGAATCAGGACTCTACAAATGAGAATTCAGAGTCCTACAGAATCAGGACTCTACAAATACCAGAGTTTTAGTCGTCAAAAATTTCAGTCGCATAAGGACTTTTCTCTTATAAATACCAGGTTTCGGTCATTGTTTATTTTATTCTTATATTAACTCATTATAGACACACAATATTCTCTATGTTTTCTATTATCTGACTTGAGCTTCAGAGATATTATACCGGAACAATCGTCCAACTCCTTTCTAACGTTCTTGTTTGTACTTGCAAATTCCAAAAGTCCAACCCGATCTTCCAAAGCGAGATCCGACCTCCCAGCTACTCTCGCGATTTTCGTCAACATCATGATCTATACATGAACGAAATACCTTTGAGTGAAGAACAAGTGATAAACATACAGGCAACAAATACCTTCGCTCCAAGAATAAAAATGGTGTGTGCAACAAAATCATGTGTATCCACAAAGAAGTACGTTGTGTATACATGTTCTTCACGACGTTCGTGTTCATGTTTGTCTTCTGAATCAATGGTTTTCATTTTTTATAAAACTATATTTAGTAACATTTATACTTAAATAATGATTACAAAAACTTATTTTAAATATTTCTAAAATGTTTAAACAGTGTATTTAAAAACTGCAAATCTCTTAAAATAAACTCTTACAAATATTACCTTATAGAATGTTGGCTCAGTGCATGCTACATAAACAAATACCCCTCAAGCCTGCAACCATGTTTTCTCTTTGCCTTGAAATGGATCGAATTAAAATTTCCTGGCTAAGTCAAAACTCAAACCTAGACTTAGAAAGTTGATTTCATTTAGAGCTAAAGTATTGATTTTATCAATATCTGATTTAACGGTTTCATAGATTGGGAAGGAATAAAATTTACTCGAACCATTTGTACGATTAGTAAATAATTGGGCTTTGTAAATTGCGACAGCCCGTGACTTCGAAGATGAGACAGGTTCATCTGAATGGTTTAATTAACCGATGAAGGCAATATAATATACATATAAATGACCCTCTTTTATGGGTGGGCTACTCGGTGGAGTTAGGGTTACATTTAAAATTTGAGATTATTTTATTTGAATGAGAATAACTGTTCCTTTTTATCAACGTGCCAGTCAATCCATCCAGACACATTAACACGACGGGGGAAAAGTGAGTACTAGATCAAGAGTAAAGCCGCCGCTAGAAATTATTGACACACACGCTCACATCTAGCTCCAAAATTTGGCGCACGTAGTGGACCTTCACCTCCGCAAAAACATTATTGACAAGTCAAGATTGTAACAATTTAAAATATGCTGCGCATGCCATGGGTTTTTGAAAGAAACACAAGCCATGTGGTTCTTACTTGAAACAAATTTAGAACCTGAAAAAGCTTTAAATGCAGCTCGAGTCTCGTCCAAAAATGAAACGCCTTCCCCAGTCTGATATGACCAGTGCTCTTGTTCGCCAACTGACTAATTTGCTGTATAAACAGAATTCGTTTTATCATTCATATTTTTCACAGGTAACCTAATATTTCAGTAACAAGAAGTATAAATCTCACCTTGCATAAACAGAATACCATAGCCATTGAGTGCTGTGGCCAATTGAAACCCAATCTCCAGGAAGCTGGGCCGCAGTCTGCTCCCCTCCCAAAGGAGCAAATTGTCCAAAGTGCTTGTACCTTTAACGATATCAAGGTATTAGGATGAAAGCAATACATAAAACTATGTGATCATATAATAAGGCCATTATGGTCTAACTGAATAGCCATTTGTTTGTCAACCTTAAAAGGATATTGAGTCAGGTTGTACCTGAAGGGGCGGAAACGGTGCCGTCCTTCACCCCTAAAGCGAATCGGACCTTCTGGACTTTTCTCACACTTCTCCATGCGGTTGAAGCAATCAGAAAGATAGGATCCCTGCTGTGCTGCAACCTGCAATGACATCAAGAAAGCATAACAGTTACATCACATGCATCCATCTAATTGCTTTAAAAATACAGCCATAATGTAGTATATAACCAAAACCTGAGCAGTTGCTGGAAGATTCTTCATTTGAGAATCCACCTGAGAAAATGCTAACTTGAACTCTTCAAGGTCTATTTCAACTGATTCCTTGACTGCATCCCCTTCTGAATCTTTCAGCAGATCAACAAAAGTATGCATTTGTTTGCTTTTCATTGATTTCAAATATAGTCCTACTTGAGGGTATCGTTCGCATACATCGTTAAGAACTTTTTGGAATTCCTTAACTGTCAGTGTGCCAGAGTTGTCTGTATCCGCTTTATGAAATATAGCCCAGATATCTTCCTAAAAAGATAAACAGATTGATTTAAGAAAAAAGGAAACTAATCTATTAGAACAGTAAAATCAAATTATTTTAGCTTAACTGACACAAAAAAGCCAATGCATGAGACAAACTCAAACTACCAGAAAAATTTCTGGTCATTATTGGGTCACTTAAGTATAACTACACAAGCATCTTGACATATGAACAGTTATTCTTATATATATGATGCCTTGTAGTCTGAAACTGGAGCCCACAAAGATTCATAATGCACTTCATGGGCAGGCTTGAGTAGTACGTAGCAGAAATGTACCCTAATCTGAAACCAGTCAACCCCACCAACTATTATTGTAGTTACTGGAGGCTTGTCTTGTCACCAAACTTCAACTTTCAAGACCCTGAATTGAATATTATATGATCCATTAAACTTCCACTCCGTTGCTGATGTACTTTCCAAGTTCAGCAATGAGCTCAAACAGTCTTGAAGGAAGTAAATGAACATACTTGGAAAGCCAACTCAGGTTACTCAGAGTATGAGAAAAACACGCTCCATCATATGATTTGCAGTACAAGATAACGGAATATAAGATGCCACCACAACAAAATACTTTGTGGTAGCTTAAAAAACAAAAAAAAATACTGTGTGGCAGGTTAATCAAAAGAATAAATTGATAGATAATAGATACCGTGACTTTGCGCTGATTGATTGTGGCACAATCTCCAAGAGCATATATGTTGTCACATCCTTCTACTCTTAACCACTCGTCAGTTGCTAGTGCACGTCTGTTAGTCTGGGCAAGCAAACAAGGATCTTCATAAATTTCAACAAACTCAAATATAACCAACTCACAACTGACCATGATCAACATAGAATTGAATATATGCACAACTCTCGACACAAATTTACCTGACCAATTTGCTTCATAAAATCCATGATAACAGGGCGGGTTCCAATACCAGTCGACCAGACAACCATGCCATAAGGTATAGTGGATACTGACCCACCATTCTTAATTTCCTTGGTGGAAATTTCTTTATCTGATACATTTACGACCATTGCCCCAGTTTTCAAATTGATGCCATCTCTCTGAAATTTTTCCTCGGCAAAAGTTGTAATTCTTTTGTCAAACCTGAGAATAATGTAGTGTAGTGCTAAGCTTCAATAAACAATTATGGTCCCACAAAGTTGGCACAGAAAAATTGTTTTATTCACCAATTGTGCAAGTTTCCGAACTTAAGGGAGTTCAATGTTTCAGGCAGAAACATCAATGCAAAGAATCAAACATTTCTGGATAGGGAGTTGGTTTTGATCACATCAGAACAAGTAGCAACGAAGAAGAATGTCAATATTGGTAGTAGATTTGACGATGGATACCTAAGTAGTGAACTCTGTTCAAGACTATTGCTGGTTACAATCTACAATTGCATTCAAATTTGCCCATTTATTGATCAATCTTGGCCCATCGAATTTATACATTAAGTTCTTTGAGTTTCTAATGAATTGTTACAAGTCAAGAACAGTCGTGCTACTATAACCTAAACTCAACTCACCAAAACACTGTGAACAAGAAACTTACATGTTTAAAATATGATCTGTAGCTTCGAGTAGTGTTATCTGAACTGTGTCTTTAAGCTTTGGATATAGTTTAACAAGATCTTCCCTGACGTAATCATGAAGCTCTGCTGCAAACTCCACACCTGTCGGACCTCCACCAACAACAACAAAATGAAGAATTTTCTTTCTTTCTTCATCACTTAGATTAGGTAAACTAGCCCTTTCAAAGCAATCAACAATAGTCCTACGAATCTTTTGAGCATCTTCTATTTCCTGCATGAGAAGCAGTTTCAAGAACTAAGTTCGCAAGGATAAAGGCGCCTTGTATAACAATCTTCATACCCCTGACATTGGGATGGTCCAATTGCATGTATTTTTATGCAACACAGTGAAATGACTAGGTTTCCATTCGGGTCAAGGGCTAATAAACCATACTTATATTCATCAATTTAAACGCAAAGTGAAAATCATCTTCTGTGCATGACAGAAGGATTATCATAGACATAGCAGTAGGTGAGAGTAACTCTGAAGATGTTACCTTTAAAAAGTGACAATTTTCGGCCACACCAGGGATATTAAATGTATTTACACGGGCTCCAATGGAAATCACAAGGTAGTCATAGTCCACAACAATTTCCTCAGTCTCATTAGGATTGTGACACAAACTAGATCGACAATAAACTTTCTTATTTTCCGCATCAATCTTGTAGCACTCTGCTTCCCAATAATGAACATCTATATTTTTCTGCCAAAACATAATTTACATCATGCAATGACTAAAAGCTAAATAATTACAATAACTTAAAATGCCATTAGCTATGCCACTAAAAAATTTCACATGAAGTCACCAACATCGAGGTGGAATTTTTTCATGTCTATAGCTTGACTTAACCATTTGGCATAGAAGGAAACTAAAGATTATTCATGAATTTGAAGCGGGTACTTAACTAGGAATTTCAATTTGGGAGTAAAATTAAATTTTTTTAATAAAATAATCATAATTATTAAAGGAATATATATATATATATATAGATATATTTGGGAAGGAAACATTCTGAAAAAAAAATTGCTTTCAAGATACAATATTAATTTAATACAATAGAAAATAAAAAAAAACCTTTTGTTTCAAGATAATCACCTGAAAATAAGAGCATACAATACCAAAGTTTCCATGACATTACGCTGTTCCATAGCAATCAAGTCTCAGAAAAACGACAAGAAATGGTACTTAAGTCATTGCAATGCAATTAGTAAAATAGAAATTTAGAGATAAACAAATATTATATAAAAGCATTATTCATCAAGCTATTTATTATATTTAGGCATTTTACTTACGTACAATATGTTGCCCAATTATTGCTAATAAATATTCGAATCTTTTAATATTATGTAATTATATTTCTAAACATAAAATTAAGTTTAATCATTCCAAATATCTTACCCGTCAACTAAAAACATAATTTATCCGCCGCACATATAACATATGTTACATAGAGCTAAATCACAATCATATTACGGAAAACGCAAACATACTAGGGAAAAGAAAGAGAAAATATAAAATCTAAGATAAAATAATGACAAACATTTAACAGAAACAACAAAATATCTTAGATTGCAGTCTCAAGTGGAAAGACTAAATATTTTAAATACAAAAAGAAGTTGAAGAATTAAAAAGAGCAGAAAAGATAGACAAACTGAAATATGATAAAGAAACGGGAGAGATGAAGAGGAAAGTGGACTGTGGGGATTGGGTACTCAAATTGTATGGAAGTTGGACTTGTGGGAGTCAGACTAGTGGAGTAACAAAAGAGAAGTTTTTAAGAACTTGGAGGGATAATTTATCCATTCTGGGGAGGAAAATCTTACAATCTAAAAAATAATACATAAACTTTAAATTTCCATAAAATAGAGGGAGGCTCGGTTGTAACCTCCCTCCATCTCTTATTCGAAGTATGAAGTATCAGAGATACATTACAATACATATCATAGAGCCATTAATTATGAACTCAAAGAACGACAAAACACCAAGTAGAACCTGATACTTTGATCAACTGCTTCCAGCATAAAGTTAAGGCGCTTTTCACTTGAAACTTATTTCAGTGAAAACGAAAACACAGATATTTGAAGGAAAATGATTTAAAAAATTATGTTTCAGGAGAAAAAGAAGATTTGCAATGCCCCTTTTATTATACTAACCTTTCTCACAATGTTGCGAATCGGTTCAACGATGCTGCGAGGTTCCACAGTGCCACATGTAACACTAGGTAGCAGTGGGGTGAATGCAAAATAGTTACGTGGGGATATCACCTGAACATCATATGAGGGGTTTTTAAGGTTCTTTAAAAAACTTGTTCCAGCCCACCCAGTTCCAAGAACAACCACTCTCTTTTTCTTGCTATCAGTCTCAGCTGAGCTGACAATATTCCCTCCATTCCCAGGATTAGCATCAGAATATGCCACAAGGCCCCCACCACTGCCATTGAGTTTAAAAAATGGAATGCAACTAAGTTTCCAAATTATCTTCATTCTATTCAATGTCAATAGGTACTGGTTCACCTTAAAATTTTATCTATGTGTCAGGTATAGTTCAAATTATTTTGTTTTAAAAATGTATTTCAATTTGTAGATATTAAGATGAACAGTTATGGCAGCTATTATAAGACTAATACCAACAAAAAATGCTGTCCAAATATGTTATTCATGAGCTTACATTAAGTTGCTGAATATGCATTCGCACGACATCAAGGAAATATCAACTTCTTTCTTTATCACAACATAACTGGTAATCAGATAAATCTTGTCGAGAATACAAACTAATTTATTTATTTGAAAAGGAAGCAACAAAGAAATGTGTGTTTCATCAGTCCTGAATTAAGTATATTGAACAAATAATTGTCTCTAACTTCCAGAAAACCTCAGGCAACTAAAACTTTTCTTTAAACTTTCATCACTCATATCTGGACCATATAGCTTTACTAAGAAACAAGATGAAACCAAATTACTTAACAGGCAGATTTATTGTAGATCAAAAGAAATAAACCATTTATTTCCACACCGCGACAGTGATTTAGATGAAACATTCTGCTTCGACAACTAATAACTGATTTCCATAATATAGGCGAGAGATCATGGGTTCTAAATCGAGTTGTAACAACCCGATCCTAGGGTGAAATACATATGAGTAGGTCATTTTCTTAATTAAATAATTGACCGAAGATATTTTACAAATTTTCTCACCCGATCCCTTACTTTTAAAAAAAGACCGAGAGATGAATTTCCTCATACTGGTCAATTATCGGGGTATTTTGTTTTTAACTTTGGTCAACTATTTAATTAAAAAATGACTTACTCGTGTATATTTAACGTGAGAAGGTCATTTTCTTAATTAAATAATTGACTGATGTTATTTTACAAATTTCCCCGTCAATTGTCATGGATCTAAACCAGTTTACCTGCTATTGACGCTAATTAAGTCCTGTAACAACAACCAATTCCATCTCCAATTAACCTTAAGAAACTAAGCACCTCAGTCCATAAGTTGTTCACTCAATTTCATTAATTGTTCAGCGTCCAACGGGCAAAATTGTGCTCCCGAACCATCTATCACAGCTTAAACATAAATTTAACCAAAATAGAACTATATTGTCTAATAGAAGAAGAGAATAACAATAAAAGGAAGAAAATCAGAAAGAACTTAAACAGCACCAAGCTCAGCAAAAAGAAAAGAAGAATCAGACAAATAACAGATCAGCGCTCACCTGACGGTGAAAACAATCAACATCTTAGCCAGCGAAGAATTCTCACGGAAAGTTCTAGTAATTTTCTGAGAAACCGTCATTTTCCGCAATTTTTCCTCGTTTAACTTGAGGTCACCTGGGAACAAAAACACGAGGAAAACAATAAAGTAATCTAATCTAACACTCCAAAAGAACAGATAATTTCATAAAGACAATAGGTGCCAGGACAGGGAAGAAGAGGTTTACTTAGAGAGAGGAATAGTATGTGCTAATTTCTGTGTTCTCCTTTCTTCTTTGGCGGGGTTTGAACTAAATGGAAATGAGGAACTTCCCAAATACGTGGGAAGTGGGTGCTAAAAGCGTGATCGTGTACGCTGTACTCGCCCATTGATTTTAGGCTTTGCGTACAACAAGCAACGAGGGGTGCTCCTCTCTTTTCTAGCTTGGTAGATGTTAATATGCCGAGTGATGAATTACAATATATNATTTATATAATTATTATATTATATAAAATGTAAAAATAAATAAAAATATTTATTTGATGGGACGGTGAAATGAGATAACGATATGGTTTAATATTTTTATATATTGAGGGCAATTAAGTCATTTGTGTTGTTTTTATCGTTAAATTAAAATTATCACATGTCATAAAAGGGACACATTATCCTTTTATAAAACTATTTATCACGCTTTCTAAAAAAGTACCAAACGTGAGACAAGGAGGATTATTTATCAATCCCTCTCTTATCCCATGTACCAAACTATACCAATATATATAAATAATGTGAACAAAAAAAAAATTTTTACTTGGGGATTGATTTCAGGATACACATCTATTATTAGATTTATTTTTATATATAAAATAACATTTGCTTTATATTATACCAGTGAACTACTATTATATATATGAATAATGATCACGATTATTAATAGGTCGAGTTGATTCATAAAATAAAATAATGATTATCATATATATGAATCATGATCTTAATCATTCATAGATACAGATGATTTATAAAATTTTGTTATAGATTTTAATTATTATTTGGATAAAGATAATATAATTATATTAAATATGTGATTTGGAAAAAAAATATGTGAGTTTATTAGCTTTTAAAGTGGATTATATATTGTATTTATGAGTAAATTATATAAAAAATATTATTTATCTAAATGTATGATATTTTCGTGAAAACTAATATTTTCCATAAAATCAGATGAGTAAAAGTTTCAATAGTATAGATATGGAGTAGAACTACACTTTTTAGATCGGGTTAGAGTTAGATTAAGTACGTACACGTTGTCTTCTTTAATTTATGACAAAAACTTGTGTGAAACGGTCTCACGAGTCGTATTTGTGAGACAGATCTCTTATTTGGGTCATCCATGAAAAAGTATTACATTTTATGCTAAAAGTATTACTTTTTATTGTGAATATGGGTAGGATTGACCCGTCTCACAGATTAAAATCCGTGAGACGGTCTCACATGAGACCCACTCTTAATTTATTACATAACAATATTATACAATTGAAACTATAACTTTTTATTTTACTAAGATGAGATAGGGTATTTAATTATTTTGCGATAGATTAGGTTATGTATGTATATATTGCTAGATACCCATTCCAAATTTCAATAACTTTGATAATATTTTTAGTTAACTTGTTTACAAGAAAATCAAAACAATGCAAAAACCACAGTATACATGAAAATTACATACAATTAGCTCGTGTGAACCAAAAAAAAACAGAAAAATCAAAACGTAGCCGACCAAGTCAAGGATTACTTCAACCAAACAAAAGTCAAACTAAGCTTATGAACTCACAAAGATTTCATATAAAAATACAGTTTTCAATAGTTCAACACATAATCAACCAAGTCAGAGATTCAATCAACCAAGTAAAAGATTCAATCAACATACGAAGAGAAATGGAGAAAACAATACAGACCTCAACAAGAGTTACATCAACATAATGAAATTGTCATATAACCTTCGAACGTACACTTGGGAATATGCCACTTTTATCCTTGATATACTCGTGTATCTCGATTTTAGCATTTGTCCATATCCCCCTTGCAATCCATTCCGGCGTGATTCTTACTGTATCCATATCATTTCTTGCTCCAACAATTTCTAGGCTTCGTAAATATGGGGCATTTTTTAAGAATAGCCTGGCCATTGATACATGCATCCCCTTGAGAGTAAAGCCCTTTATTTTGACATATCCGAGGAATGGAAATGTTGGGCCAAATGACATAAAAAAATTCTTCCCATGATGCTCCCAAAATACACTCTCCGCAAAAGCATATTTTCCAAGCTGCAAAATAGAAAATCAATTAGAAAAATGATTTTAGAAATTGTCAAAAATTATTATTTTCGTAAATTACATCAATTAAAACCCTCTCAACACATGGGCATTTCTTGAGAAAAATGGCAATATCAAGAGGGTTAATGTGGCTATCTCCTCCAACAAACAACTGAAATTCTTTCAATTTCCAAAGCAAAAAGTCCATTCCCTCATATCCATGCTTCCCAAACCTCGCACAAAGTGCCTGAATATCGATTTGGCACACAGCAATTATTTTTAGTATTTAATATAAGAAATATATGAAAAGAGATTAATAAATTTAAAATACCATAATAAATTTATACCTCAAGAAAAGTATGGTTGACAGCGAGCGTTGTGACATTAGCAAGAGCATTGATCACATTGTTTCTATGAGGAAGCAACTGGAAAGCTCGGGGAGAAGTAATATTAAGGACTACATCACTCAGATCCGGCAGATCACTCTCAAATTTGAACTCGCACATTTTGCCTTCATAATGAATTGAATGAAGACTAGGTGCATTAATCCTCATTAACAGAAGACCGGTACAGTTTTTCACAACCAACACAGTAAACCCTTTTAAATCTTGAGCCAAAATCTTCAAATTGTAAAGAAATTCGCAATTTGTCAATTCTAAGGTCCTTAGCTTTAGACAGTTTGAAAATATTGCTTCCAATGTAAAGGAGGGGACTCTAACATTTTGCAACGTTATTTGCTGCAAAGGGCACGAACCATCTGGCGTAGGTATGAAATCTAACTCACATTTATTGAGTTTCAAAAGTTTTAAATTCTCAATATTTGTAAGGAAAAAACTTAGCATGTAGGTTTGCTCCGCTACGGTGAAATCTAATTCTAACTCAGTTATTCCACATTGAATTGCCTTGTGTACCCAATTCTGCACCAGATCGATTTGATCCGTTGGATCAAAATATAAAGAAAATCGGTGCATGTTTTTGTCGGAAAAATTGAGCATAAAATTATTAATAAATTTTACGAATTCTTCTTTTGAAAATTTCCTTGAAATCTCTTTTGTGAAGGAGAGGTCGCGGCATAATTTCCAAGAATTCACAAATCTTTTTGATAAGATAGATAGACAAGCCGCATTCTTGATCGGCAAATGAGCCAAGATTTCTTCAATGACTTCTTCAGGGACATAAAAATATTTGGTTCTCTCTTGGCTTGATGGTGAATTTGTACGACTTCTTACTTCTTTAGAAGCCATTTTTTAAATGGTGAAAGGAAGAACTACTATATGGTTTTATTTTGGGTTGATCTGCTGAAAAGAACTGTAATGAAATGCAATACCTCTTTGGTGGGCATTTATAGGAGGTGAGACGGCAAGATTAGGTTTTTGAAATTGCAAGAATCATTCAGATTTCGTAGAATTTGATTTAATCTTATTTTCCTTATAGGATTCCACTTTGTACTTTAGGCAAATTGGATTATATGTTATACATCTACCATAGAAACCATAATTTCAAATTTTTTTAATAATCTCAATTTATAATTTTAAAATATAGTTTACAATTTTGAATAGAGCAGTCAAAGAACTTTGTTAGAAAAAATGAAAAAGATAAAATGGAACTTAAAAAATCTTGAAACAAAAAATAACTATGATATCGATTCCAGATAACTAGTGTAAACGAAACATGCAATATCATATTTTAAATAATCAGCATAAAGGTACACACGTTGCGAGTTCGACTGTTCGTTATACATATTAACTATTCGATCGACTGTTCGTTATACATATTAACTACTAAAATTATCCTTATAATAAATTTTTAGTAAGCTATAAAAAAATTAATGGCAATAATTACCACTTAATTGGCAAAGTGAGATGGAGATTATGAGTAGAATTGGACATTGTGTGTAGTTTAAAAATAGGTACAAAATTACAATATAAACAGTTTTATTTATTACATCTTTATTATTAAGGTCTAATTTTGTAATACCACTCTTGATTTAGCAAATAATAAGAAATAATAAAAATATATAAGATAATTTTATTTTGGTACAGTAAATTGTCCAATTTATTTTATTTTGGTCCATTGACTAGTCCAATTTTTTTGTTTAATTGATTAAGTTGTCAAACATTGGTTTGGGTGCATCAAATTTTGATTCCATTTATTTCTGGTCCAATTACGTCAGCATTTTCGATTTTGGCTTCAGCAAATTTTCAATGTCATGCCGATATTTTCTAACGTTATATTGATATTCTCTGGTGTCATATCAGCTTTTCGACAAAATAAGATTAAAAACAAATAGAAATCCAAAGTATCACCAACTTTAGTTCAAAACTCAAAATATAACATGCTAGTGGAAAAAAAATAGATATGTAGCACTTACTATATATATATATCGTGTGTGCTGTAAACAAGTGTTGTTACAATTCGAAGAATCTATGTTGATAATCCCAACTACCACTGCCGTATATTGTTAATTCAAATAAATGTTATAATCTGAAGAATAATTGTGATAATCCGACTGCCATCATCTCTACTATTGATTTCAAAAATCATGTGGATAAAATAAAAAAAAATTAATAGAAACTAAAGTAGATAAATTTGTGGATTCTTGAAACAACGTTTTAAGTACAGTAAAACTATAAAAAAGAAATAAATGAGGAGGATGAAAAAAAATCAGACGTCTTGAGAACTAAAATTCCATCTTTAAATGGAAAAAATCCCACGAAAAAACAAATTAATTTTCACAAGAAAACAAAATTTTGTATTTTCATCACCTAATTGTTATAATGAGTCGAATATATGAAAAATTACAATTTTAGTTATATAAGTTTGTCTGTTTTTTGTTTTTGTACTTTAATTTGTCAAATTACTTGGATTTTTTTTCGTTCGCAACCACTAAATCCAATTAATATTATTTATTTTACAATGACATTCTCTTATGTGACTCATGCGATAAGAATAAAAGAATACTATACAGATTAAACTCTACCAAAATAAAAAATAAATAAAAATGACACTTTTTTCTTTTCATTTTGAAATATTTGGGGTTGTTATGATTTATTTGCTCATTACGTTTTGCTTATAATTTTAATATGTGAATATTGATTTTATTCTCACGACATGAGCCAAACAGAGTGTATCAGTAATAATTAAATTATATTTTATGTATTTAATGATTTTTATAAAAAAAAATTGATCAAAACAATAAAAATCTAAGTTACTGAATGAAAACCAACAAGATTCACATATAACACTATTATCTCAAATGATACACGACCAAAAGGACATCATTCACGGACATATGATACTGGAGCAAACATAAAATTAAATCTTGTAAAAATGCACAGAAAAGGTTTGAAGTATATATGGGAAAAATAGCTTCTTGAATGCTATATAACCCGAATAGTTGAATGTTGATCAGAGTCTCGACCAGGGTGATCCATCAATGAACCTCAAATATTCTGATAGATTTGTTGAATTTTGCACATATACATAGAGACCGAGCCAAAAGGAGCTGGTGGATGCGACTGTCTCCTTCAATTTTTTAATTTAATTGATTAAGGGTATAAGATTAATTAAATTTTTTTCATCTTATCTCCTAATATTTGTTTTGCCCCCTTAAATTTTTTAAAATTGTTTTTGGCCTCCCAACCTCTATGTTCTGTCTCCGTGCCTGTATATACATATATTTTTTATATCCTTAAATTTGGGAAAATTATTCACTACAATAGTGAAACATATTTAAGTACTTCTTGCATCGGAAAACATAACAATTAATTAATGAAAAACACAAGTGAATTACTATGCAAACTTTTAATTCAAACAAAGATGACATTCCAAAATGCAAAGTACCAGAAACGTAAAGTTCACAAACTCCAAGGAACCTCAAAAAATTTAAAAACCAGAGAGAAACTGGGTTTATTCAAAATTCTTGAGAAGGCAACGGACTATCATTAAAAAAACTAGTGAAAATTAAGATTTTTCTATATGATTTTTTAAATAGTTATATTGAAATAAAAACTTTATAAATAAATTATATCTATATGATTTTTTACTAATTAATTAGATGATTATCTAAGTAAGATAATTTGTAGTATTTTTAACTTCTGTTTTTTAATAATTATTTTTTTTATTATGAATGAAACGATTATATCAAAGTTTTTTTTTTAAAAAAAAAAAGTTATTTTAAGAATAATTTGATTATTTAATAAATTTACAAATAAACGATAAATAACTGAAGTATCTTAATAAATAACTAAAATAATTATATTTTATATTTTTATTATTTATAAAACTATATAGATAAATTTTGTATTTTATAAATAATATTATTTTTATATTTGATATAAAATAAATGATTTATTTAAAGTAATTACATAAATATTGTAAATATAATAGAAAGGATTACTCTTTTATAGTTGAATTTAAATTTGATGAGTTAGAGATAAATTTGTTTTTATGCAAAAAATTTATTAAGTTTGTATTTGATGCTCAAATTATTCTTTGTTAAAGTCATTAATTAGATATGTAAACGAGTCGAGTAAAGTCGAGCCGAACATTTTCAAGTTCGAGTTCGGCTCGTTTAAGAAATATATAGACTCGAGCTCAGGTCATATAAACAAGCTCGAGCTCGCGAGCTTACTAGTCGAATACTATTAAGCTCGAGTTCAACTCAATTAAATTGTCGAGCTCGATTCGATAATCTTCACGAACGATCTCGAACGAACTTTTTATCAAGTTGAGTTTCGAATAGCTCGCGAATGACTTGGTTTGTTCACATCCATATCATTGATGCGAAATAAAATCAAATGATGAGTTGGAACACAACTGTAAATATTTTTGGAAAAATTATGTTGAAATTTCCATTTTCTTTCCACAATTTATATTTGGTGCCTAACTGCTTATGTGTGTGTGTATANATTATCTGGTATCTCGTCTGTGCACTTTTCCTCTCCCGTCACCCTCCCCCCGTGGCGCTCCGTCTTTTCGCCGTACTGACATCAATTATTCTATTAAGGTTTATAAATTGATTTCTTCTGATTCGATCAGTAAATTATCAGAAGAAATCAAGATCAGTTCGTCCTGAAAGGTTAGACCTTCGTTTCAAGAAACAGCAATTAATGAGAAGTGAAGTGATTATTACTCCTTTTTGTTTATGTTTCTTTGACTTTTGAGTTTAAACGTGGGTTTCTCTCTTTTAATTTATTTTTTATTGTAATTGTGGGTTTTGGTGAGGATTTGCTCTTACAATTGTAATCGATTGATATACAATTGTGAACTCAGGGCTTCTTCTGATTTACTGCAATGGCTAATTTTACAGTTATTTCCCTTTTTAACAGAAGGACTTGTCGATATCTGAAGTCATCCAGCGGGTGTAGAACAATCAGAACTTGATGGATGACTGGGGTAATTTAAGTCGATCTTATCTGAATGTCAAAGTTTGTATTTTTGGGTCATTATTTTTCTTAATAGTTCCCTAAACTATCATCTGTGCTTTTTCCTCCCTAAACGCCCCCCCTCCCTCGGCAACTATTTAGGGTGTTTTTTTGCAAAGATGTTTTAATATATAAAGGTTAAATATACTAGAGAAAAAAATTTCTAGACAATCTACTTTATCTTGTAATTGTAGCAAAATATGTGCATTAGACAAAAGCCGGTAAGTTTAGTAATTTTTCTTGTTTTTCCTGTTGATTGTATGGGCCAACGATCAGTAGTAATAAGTCAGCTGAAGTCCCTCTGACCTATTCATGTCATTCTTTGGACTGCAAAAGTATATATGAGGTCTCCCTCTTTTTTACCACTTATTGATTATTGATTTCTGCAGTGACGATGATAAGATCCATCCTCATCAGTTTTCTTTAAATGAATATGATAGCAGTTTATTGACGATTTTTGGTCTTTCAGAAGATGAAAATGTTCCAGATCTTATAAAAAAGGAGCAGCCGAAGAATAATTGGGATGATGAAGATTTGGAAGATGACGACGTGAAGGACTCCTGGGAAGATGATGATGATAAGCCTGCTGTGGTATATTTTGTTATGTGATACATTTTTAAACAATTTTAAATGTTGATGAAAAGTGATATTATTATTTTGTTTTTCACTCAATTCATGATGTGCTATCTGACACTTGTATATCCATTATTTTATTAGTGATGTATGGATTGTGGAATTACACTTCTGCCCTCATCATTGATGGGTAAGGTTGTGCGTTTGGTAATTCTATATGATTTTTGTTCATGTAAAAGATGCAAAACGTTGATTAAAAAATAGTTATATCAAGACACTTGCTTTAGTACGAAGTTGAATTTACAGGGTATCTTTTGATTAAATGCAATGGAACAATGCTAGAAGAGCACTTTGTTACTTCCTGTCGTTGGGGAATGTTTTGATTAAATGCAATGGAGTAATGTTAAATGTGCACTTTGTTGCTTCCTGTCATTTCATAAGTTCTGATTGTGTTTCAAAGATAACATCTCTCGATGCAAACCAGTGACTTCAGATGCTGCATGTTGGTATACGTTTTTATGGCATTTTGCTATGACTTAAGATTATCAAATATATTGGTGTCTCAACGTGTTTTTGTCCAATGTCAAGATGTGATCTTTAACTCCTTTTGTATTTGCTTGATTAGAAAGTTATTTATGTTGGATATAACATTTGTGGGGACATTTTTAATATAATATGTCATGTCAATTCATACTTTGTCGTGAATCATTTGAGAGGATACATTACGAATATAAAGTTCTCATGGTATACTATGATGTTGGACTATTTTTAGTGCATGTTTGATGTATTGACCCATTGAATTGGATTCTCTTTCACTGAATGATTTTGTCAGGCACCTAAAGCTGAGCCTACTCCTGAAAAGGTCCCTAAGAAGGCACCATCTAAATTGGATGAAAAGAAAGGGAAAGTCATTGAGAAAGTTGTTGAAACTGCAAAGGAATCCTTAGATCCTATAAATGAAAAATTTCGCCAACAGAGGTATGGTTTTTCATATGTCAGTGTTGCAAGATGCTATGCTTTATAAAATCATCATTTGTAAGTTTTTTGGGGTCTAATGTTGACATTGGGGTGCAGCAAATTAGGCTGAACGGTTATCTTATCATTTCTGTTTCATTACATGTTACTAGTTCAATTGCCTGTCAGGTTGTCAGTCAGAGCCATTTATTTTCATGTCTACACGGTTGGAGATTGGGTTGTTAACATGCCTGACCTTCAGTTGATTTGTCCACTTTGGTCGGTTCACCCTTGAAGACTTTCATCATCTGCTGCATATATTATTTTGTCACAGTTCTAAGCCATTCATTTAATGCTTATTTCCTTTACTATTGGAACGGAAGGCATGGGTGTTGATATAGTTGACAGGACCTTTTTAAAAATTCTATGATTAAAAATGGGATATGATGGTTTTCACAGACTTGTTGAAGAAGCTGATTACAAGTCCACTGCAGAGTTGTTTGCCAAAAAGGATGATGAAAAAACACTCGATAATTTTATCCCCAAAAGTGAGAGTGATTTCTCAGAATATGCAGAACTTATCTCTCATACGCTTCGTCCATACGAGGTTTGTGATGTTTGCTTCATTCCTTTTCATTGATTTGCTACTTAAGAATTATAACCGTGTATTTTCTCATACGTCAGAAAAGTTATCATTATATTGGATTGCTGAAAGCTGTGATGAGATTGTCGATGAAATCTTTGAAAGGCGCAGATGCCAAGGAAGTTGCGTCTTCGGTTACAGCAATTGCAAATGAAAAAATTAAAGCAGAAAAAGAAGCTAATGCCAGCAAAAAGAAGACAAGTATACCAATTTTCAGTTGTTTGATTCTAATATTATTGTGATAGATAATGTGATCGTTTCTTTTAACCAAGTATTCTCTTGTTTATAGCTGGGAAGAAGAAACAGCTTCATGTTGGCAAAACAGATGATGAGGTGGTTGTCGATGATTATGATGGTTACGATGACTACGATTTTATGTGAGCAGGCTGTCATTCCCATATAGGAATCCGGGTAAAAAATTTCCATTACTAAAGGAGTCGGGCAAACACGAAAATGATTCCGCGGCTTGTTGTTTCCCTAATTCAGGAATGTTTTTTGAGTGTGAACTATTTTATTTTCTTGATGAACTAATAAGCATGTTTAGATCTTCAAATATGTTTAAAACTTCTCTTATTGGAGATTCATATTCATTTTTCTTTTTTGGGTTTTTGGCTCATCGAATACCAGAGGTTTTTACTTGATCTTGGATTTTCGTAATACCAAAGAGTGTCTGTGTTGGCCAGATCCCTGTTTTTCCTTGCAACCATAGAAATGTTGAAGTCCTTTCTCCAACAATATCGGTAATGTTTTTTTTTTTAACTAACTGCCTTATTTTGGAGCACGGATAACCTACTGCATTTGATGATACAATTATTGCTTGTTTTACCCAAAATAATATAGGAATAATTGTATCCATTACCTTATGAAATCTCAGAATCACTGAAAATTCTCATGAAAAATTATCTTTCAACTCTCGTGTTTTCAAACACGTTTGAATAAGAGGGTGTGTTCTCAAGATTTAAAAACATTAGAAATTCATAAATCATTTTTGTAGTGGGGTTTTTTTGCAATTAACCCAAAAATATAAAACAAAATAACCCACATTCCGCAAGCAGAAACATGTTTTGGGTATGCGTTGGTTTAAACTTTAAAGGTAAAAACAGTTATTATATTTTCAGTTAAATATATTTCTTAAAGTTCCTCAGAAGTAATTTTTTCCCCCATATTTTCGGTGTAAATAATATTTAGAAACAGAAGTTCAAAGAAGTGATATTTACGCTTACCCTTCATTTTACTTTTTAATTTTACAAATCGACAATATTATCTTTACATGTTATTTATTAATGTTTAAATCGTTTTAAAATTTAAACAACTTTCCTATATACTTAAATATTTTGACATAATCATACCTAATATAAACTAACATCCATATATAATAAATAGAAAAAGAATTTTACGATAGATAGAATCATGTTCAAACTAGATTTTTTTAATCATAAAAAGTCTTCAAATACCATCGTGGAGAATTTTAAATTTTTTTATGCAATTGCAAACTGATCGAAATTTAAATGAATTTTTATAAATATTGACGACTGACGTAGTACAAAATTTTAAACATTTTACCTCAATTTACATAATTAGGTATTTTAATTATCAAAGTAATAATATTATTTCGTAACAATATTATAGTATAACAAAAAAATATCTTCATATTAGTAAATTCGTCAAATTGGCTTCGAGTATAAATTAAATATGCCGTAAATTTTGTCATAATTTGTGTTTTGGGTAATTAAGCAGATTAAGATAGCTGAATGGAATCCAGAAAAAGGATTTGCTAGCATTGGTCACGGAAGACTCGAACCTTCTTTCTTCTTCATCGCTTCATCCTAATTGCTCGGGCATTTCTTGCATCATAGAAACAATAGGTTCCGAAACATTGTGTGCTCAATCCGCATTTGTTGCATTATGTGCTACAATGTTGAAGAGTGATCGCGTATGAGCTATCATGAGCTTAGCATTTACAAACTTTTCTTCCTCTTTCGCAGGAGCTTTCACATGTGGTTATGAATCATCGAACTGTTGATCAAAGTCTTGCTGATTATTCATCTTTTATTATGACGTTTCCATACATTACACATTGCATCGGCATATGTAGAGGGCTCATGCGTGATTTAGACAATTTAAAAGATCATCATACTTAGCTGGAAGCTGCATTGTTACGAGCTCCTGATGGATATGGCCGTGCAGATATTTATCTGTAGCAAGTAAGTAAAAGAATGTTCTTGTCATTTACTCTAAATGGACTTGTCATTTCTCACTTATTCTATATAATCAGGATGCACGACTTGTCTTGTTGCTGAATGAAGCAACTTCCACTTCTGAGAGCTCAAGAAATGCTCGGATGATGATCATACAAGCAGCTGGCCTTCCGTTTGTGCGTATTTCAAGACACTATATATTTACAGGTGCATGATATCCTGCACTCAAGCCTTTTTCCCTTGATAATAATAATAATAATAATAAATTCAGTTGTTGCATGCTCTCTGAAGACAGAGATATTGCTTATAATGAACAATTAAACACAATGAGCTATTTGATGAATTAGTAACTAAAACTTTCTAGTTCATATCATGGAATCTGTTAATAGCAGTTGAAGGATGTTCCTAGTGTTGATACTTGGTACAATTTAACGTTGTGGCTTGTGTTTTTGCTGCGAAAAAACGTGCATTGGTGTATATTCTAGAAGAAGACGAAGATGAAATACAAATATAAAGTAACTGTCGAATCTGTTTATGTTTAAGTTCAGCTGGTGACATGTGGGGTATGAGCTACCTGTGCCTTCTATTAGTGTGTGTTCGTTCTTAATTTTTTGTACTAATTTTCACTGGGTACCTCTAGAATTTTAAACTCAATAAAAATTATTAAAAGTCGAAAACCAATATATAAATAATCTTGATCAGGTGTGGCAATCAGGTAATTAGAGTTCCGATCCGTACCAAATCCAATTAGTATAAAAAAATTGGATCATTTATAGGATAGTTCATGTGGTACCTGATTTTAAATCTTTCAAATGTTTTTTTTTAGATAATATGATAAATTTATTAAAATACAGTTGTTTTTTTGTTATATTTTTGTTGATAATCATTCTTTTGTTTCAATATATTTTAATTACTTTAAAACTATACATTTAAATTTAATATATTTTATATAACCTTTTAAATAAAAAAATTGGATAACACCCGACCCTTAGGGTTTGGCTACAGAAATAACACACCCAAAAATAAAAAAACTTATTAGTGTCCACATCTACTAGGGATGACAATGGGTAGGGTATGCGTCGTATTTCATACATTCATTCTCATACCCATTTATTAAATTTATCCCCATACACATCCACATACCCATCAGGTATTGAATTTCATCCCCATCCTCATACCCATCGGATTATCGGATACTCATACCCTACCCAAATACCATATTATCATATACAATTGAATTTTTTTAAATTTAAATTGTTTCAATGAAGTTATGAATATTTAAAAAATTATTTAAATAAACAATAAGAAAAATTATTAATGATAAAAATTTGCAAAATAAACTTTATAGAAAAAATAAATATAATTTATATATATATATATTAATTTAAATGGGTATTCAAGTCGGGTGTGGGTCGGATTATATCAAACCCGTCTCCATACCCGAACCCTAAAATCCCCATACCCGATTACCTAATTATTTAATCGGTCTAAAAATTCCTCCATACCCTCTTCTATTCGGGTCGAGTATCGGATCCTCCAACGGGTTCGGAGGAAATTGCCATCCCTAACCTCCACTCATCATTTAAGAAGAACGAAATAATTTAAATGGGACCAAAGTTTAAATAATTTAATTTAAATGAGAAAAGCTTTAAGATTTTGCATGAACGAGAGCGTCCAATCAATTTTGTGAGATATATTTTTTATTGTGTCACTTTAAAAAAAAATTCGAATCGATTTTTACCGATGTAAATAGATAAAGACTTTCCAAAACACAACCACCCCAGGTAGCACAAAGCAGCTGGTCTCTCTCTTCTTTAGCATACCCAAAAATAATAATATAATATATTTAGAATGCTAAGCTGTATTATTATATTTTTACACTCTTGGCTTCGTTTCTCCCTAAAATCTCAGTCCCCGGCTCTCTTCCCTGAGATTTATTTCCTATCTTTTCTTGCTGTCATTGAACTCTCCGTGTTCAGTTGAATCTAGGGTTTTGCATTTCAATTTGTTTTTTTTACGCCTCAGCATGAATATTTAACGATGGCTTTGTCTCAGAGTGCAAAAAAATTCCTTCTTGTGGCTATTTTCTGGAGAAAATCCTTGAATCTCATAGTTTCTGGTTAGGGCCCTGTTTCGTGATGTCTTCTTCTTCGTCGAAGAATGTTTGCTTCAACTCAAACTGCAAAGAGGCATCTGAGAAGTGGAGAAATGGTTGGCGTCGCCGTACCGGCGAGTACGCTCGCCTATGCGATCGTTGCGCGTATGATAATTGACTTACTTTTTTTTTGTTTTTTTCCTGAATTCTCATTTTCCTAGCACCAGTTTAAATTTGATGTTTTTTGTTTAATTTCGTCGACCATTTCTTTTGGTGGTGGGGTGGTGTTTGACTAGTTAGCTTTACTATACGCAAATTTTTTCACTCTTATCTTTTCTGCGTGATGTAGGTTTTGGATTGGAGATTGTAATGCAGTTAGCATTTTCTGGATTTTTTGGTTTATGGTACCCAACTGTATTCATGATGTCTTGGATTTGGATTGTTATACTTCCTCGTCCATCCTTTGATTACATTTACATTCACGTGAAGCATTTTAGAATAGGAAAACGGGGATTGAGCTTGAGAAGGAGAAAAATGTTGAACTTTGGAACGGACATCGTGGTTAATTTGAATTGTTTGTTAAGTTTACATGGCTGTAGGATGGTCCAGAGTCGAAGCTTCGAGTTTTGAAATCTGCATTGAAAATATAACCATGTAGATTGCAAATTTCAGTAATTGAATATCGAAGTTTGGTGTCAGTATAGTTTATTTGGCATCACAACTTAGAGAATTAATTTATTTTAGTTTTTGTTAACTGCATTGTGTACCCAATTCTTATTGTTTGAAAGATTTTATTTGGAATATTCTTTTCTATTGCTAACGTCGGGTCCAGTTTTGGCGTCCTGAATAAAATAAGTGAAAACGTAAGATTTACAGGTTTTGTCTAAATTTTGATGATTCGCCATCTGTGTGTAAATCTGTCAGTTGTTGATTTGATTTTCCCAATTAATGGAACATCTGCTAGGAATTGAAATTTAAGCTAGGTTTTGACTTTTGAGTCGTACTTCCTTCTCTCATTGTACTTGTGGAAGCTGCTTCTTCTTAACTCATTTTATTTAGTTTCTTTGAAAATTGATGTAGTTTAATTGAAATTCAGTTCTGCTTATGAGGAAGGAAAATTTTGTGAGGCTTTTCACTCGAGTACTTCTGGTTGGAGATGCTGTGAATCTTGTGGAAAGGTAAGGTAGCTTTAGGCTTTACCAAGAGTTTCTACAAAATGGTGTGTAAAAATTGAAATTCTAGTTTTCTTTTTTTTATATAAATTTCTGAGAATGTGTACATGTTGAATGTCGAATCCTCATTGCAGCAAATACATTGTGGTTGTATAGTGTCGTTCCATATGTTCGTACTCTTGGATGCTGGAGGGATAGAGTGCCTAACATGTGCAAGAAAAAGTTTCGTTTTGGTAAGAGTGATTTGGTTCTTTATTTAGTGTTTTTATTCTCAAGATAGGATTATGTACACTTCGTGGATGAATTTTTATTATATCTATGAATCTTGCATAAAACTTTTGATAAATTGAAAAACCCCGAACAATCTTTAGTTGTAATGACCTTTATGAAAAGCTAAGTTTAATATAACCACTGGAGGAATAAATCATGCTTCACCAAACTACGTTGTTCTCTTTCATATATTTTAGCTATCACGTTCAGGAACATAACTTTTCCTTTTCCATTCTTCCAGACTCCAAATCCGGCGTGGCCGCCACCTTCACAATCCTTTCCTTCACAATTTGAAAGAAGGAAGGGTTTCTCGGTGAAAACATTAGGTTCCATAGTTGGCTCGGGCCCAGTTCCATGGAGAATCGCACCCAGTTTATTCAAGGAGTCTAATGTCCAATCTGATGCACAGACAAGAATGCCCTTCGAAATTGATGTATTAGGTGGCATTAATTTATTTGGCACTTCTGAGAGATTACCTGCTGCTTCACCAGAGAAAAAGCGAGAATTTCCTGATGAAAGATGTTTTAATGGAAAGTTGATAGCTGGCCCATTTGACACGTTTCAGAATGGGCATGCTGGTAATTATATTGGACTGTTGAGAACTTATCATTTCTGTCACTTCCTGACTTTGCATGGAAATTTTCTGCCACTCAGTTATGTTTTTGTCTTGCTGCAGCACTTAATCCAAAAGAGCATCCATTTCTCTCCATAAATAATATCCAGCCGATAATATTTCCCATAGATGATTCTTCAAATTTCAGTTTAACCACTGCATCTTCATCCAAAACTGAACAAGATGATACTGGACAGCTCTCTGCAACTTTTTCAACACAAAATACCATTTCAATTCCGGTCGACAAGAAGGTTAGCAGTCACTATCGAATGGATTCATGTGGCAAGACTCAGGTTCGTAATGGTAGGGTCCAAGGAGATGGTCGGAGCAGAAATCAGTTGCTTCCTCGGTATCGGCCCCAAATAACTGAGGAGGAACTTCTACAAAATTCAAGCTAGTATCCTATTGCGTCGAAGGGTTCATGTTACAGTTTTGTTTCCCAAGAATAATCATCACTAAATTCTTGAAGTCCAGTTTCTCTTTGTTATGCAGCTAATTTATTGTGGCATACCCTGTGATGCTTGCTTAAAATCCATTTGAATATTATTCGGCAATTGTACTTGGTATTTCACCGATCTTTCCCTTGATTTTGCCTTAATTTATCATTAGCTCAAAGTCAGTTATCACCCCATTGTTTGAGAAAATTTTAAGTGCTAGTGATGCTGGACGTATCGGCCGCCTAGTGCTGCCAAAAAAATGTGCAGAGGTGAGCGATTACATAAGAACTGTTCTGATTAACTTACTTATTGCTTTGTACTATTTTGCTATTTATACTGTATACACGTGTAAATGTTTGAATTTGCTTTGTGGTTTGGTTTCTGAGTCAAGATTAGGCATGTGCTAAGATGTCACAAAAACCCAGTGAACTGGGTTCCTCAGAAGAGGGCTATCAGCTAAAATGTTGGAGTATAGGGACTTAGATATTAGAAATTAGACATGTGATGTGGATATGAGGAGTGTGTTTTCTTTTATATTGTTAAATTCGTGTTGTGGGTTTCTGTTGACTGTCTGGATTGGTATCATCCCAGTAATGTCATTGCATTAACAAGGAAGACACTTGTCACGTGAGAGAAGAAATCCATCTTTCAATGAAGCTATTGGCTATCGTTTGTAATTTTTCCTGAAATTGTTACCCTGTAAACGGAAGCAAAGGACAGGAGACAGTAATAATTTTTCATCTTTTATGATTGTATGATAGCCTGTGGTATTTTTAGCTTGATCTGATGTGAGGTCAGTGTGTTGCATCTGTCTTCACCTGGTATATCCTTCATTTCGATAGTGAACAATCTTTCCTAGTTTTCAAATTTAAAGAACTAAAAGAAGGTGCTTCATTTGTGGTGAGACAGGCCTATTTTCCACCAATCGCTCAGCCAGAAGGTTTACCTTTGAAAGTATTGGATGTGAAGGGAAAGGAATGGGTATTTCAATTTCGATTCTGGCCAAACAATAATAGCCGAATGTATGTCCTGGAAGGAATCACTCCTTGTATACAATCTTTAAGACTGCAGGCTGGTGATGTTGGTAATTAATTAGCACCACTGTGTCATGCATTTTGATCGAGCATATTCTTTTATCTTTCTGTTGCTCATTCGCAAAATCATTCATGACATTTCTTGGCAGTAACATTTAGTAAGCTGGAACCTGAAGGAAATCTGGTCATGGGGGGCAGAAAGTCTTCGAGCATTCCATCCCCAGATCAGGTTTATTTTTCAATCAAACAGTATAATGTCTTAATTAAATATTCATGCCAAAATGTATTTCATGCAAAATTTTAATCTTGTCACTAATAAAATAAACACAATTTAATATAGATACATAAGTATTACTATTTTATTTATTTATTTATTATCTTTTTATAAGATGGCTTGGCTTGGAATTTGAGGTGGTACATAATATGACATTACAATAATTTGAAACAACTCCAGGGTATCTTGTTGTATAAGTATGCTTTCTGCATTGCAAGCTGATTTATATTTATTTATTATGAGCGCTTGGATGGAGAAAGATCCATATGTAATTACGCCCCATTGAATTTTCGTATGCATTCATACTAATGACATTGATTAAATATATAAGTATTTCCTATTTATTGTTTATTGGAAATTCATCATTATTGAGTTCAGTTTTTCTGTTCTGTTCAAAGGGAGACGGATCTGTCATAAAAGGAAATAATGTTTTGATCCCAGAGAACTATCAAGCTAAAAATAAATGTGTGGAAGGGATAACAGTAAACGGTCACATGAAAGGTAAATCACATAGTAGCTTCCAGCCGATCAGCCATGTTTCCAAGGCAGATATTGGAAGAACCACTTCTGAAATACATGAAACTAAGCCTATTTATAGCAGCAAGGGGAAGGGGAGCATTTTGGTCTCAAAGTGTAAGCGCCTTAGAATTGAGAATGATATAGAGCTCAAGCTCAGTACGGATGAAGCTCAAGGATTGATGTGTCCGCCTGCGAAAATTGTTCCTTCAGTTTTTGTTGTAGACGGATGTGAATTTGAAGAATTCGAGGTACCAAGATTCTTGTTTGTAAAAGTACCATTGCTGCTTGGTATATAGCTACCAGTTTGTTTGGTATAGTGTAGCTCTTGGTTTACTTCTAGGTACATGTTGCACCTTCAAACTTGAGATTCTGACGAACTGCATTTCTTGTGGAGCATACGCAACCTCTTATATGAAATTAATTATCTTTTCAAACCCCGTGTGTTTAAAATCAAGCGTAAAGTCCCCGCAAATGGTATATATGTGTGTGATTTTGAAAAGCACATGATTGTAAAATACCTTCATATGGGGTTTAAAGCTTTTTTGATATTTTGCCTTTCCTTGTGAGTTGGCATTGTAGGATACAAGGAGGGTCAATGCAATAAGCCACGTCCTATTTCTTTTTTTTTTTAGATATGGCATGTGCATGCAAACCTAATGGGGAGTGAGGTCCACATGGGAAGTTTTGATTTAATCTGCAGTATCTCTACCATAGTCTCCAGCTCTTATGTTTGCTTTCCTGTAAATTTGTGCCTTGTCATGGGGGTGCGTGTTAGAGATTTTGAATGTGCGCAAACCTAAAGGGGAGTGGGTTCCACATGGGAAGTTTTGATTTAACCTGCAGTATCTCTACCATAGCCTCCAGTTCTTAAGTTAACTTTCCTGTAAATTTGTGACTTTTCATGGGGACAAGTTTTAGATGTCTGATGATCGACTGTGATTATCATGTTAGCAAGACTGATAATCACACACAAAAGTTTTTTCTTTCGTGTCATTTATTTTCTTCTCCAGCATCCTCATAGGATTCTCTCTTTAGGGAACTGCGCCAATTATTGGAAGGCCAACTATACTGGCAACAGATCCTTTCGGGTGCGTTCCTTTTTATTGGCGTAAATCTCTCTCTCACTCGTGCATTCACACGCATGTGCACATTCATATCCAGAGGATTGCTGAAATTGAGTCCTTTGATTTCTCAGAGAAAAGATAAAGTGGGTTCAATGTGAGGACTGTTTTAAGTGGCGTAAAGTTCCTGAAGATGTTCTTCTTCCTTCTGGATGGATATGTTCAGAGAATGTATGGGACCTTGACAGGTATGGTGGATTTCCATTTTGATTGTGAACTTTCTGTTCATATACTACAATGCTAAGTCAATGTTTGCTCATCTATTCCTTTTTCATTGTAGACTGTTTTAAGCTTTTTCTAGTTTTTGTGTTTGTTTACGTTATTTCAATTTTTATATGGGTTATTCTACACCAGAACTGCAGTTTCTAAACGTGCCAGTGCCCTAGTTTTTACTACCCCAGCTCTTATTGGCAAACAAATACATCAAACTAAGCTCAAGGAAGAAGTTTGCTTTGGACTTTTCAGTTAATGTTGTCTTGTCTTAGTGTTCCTTCTTTAGAACATTTCAAGGAAGTTTGTCTTGGAGCTTTTCAACTAATGTTTACTTGTCTTAGCCAGTTTACTGATTCCTTTATATCTTCCCATCTTTTATCCATCAGATCTCGATGTTCGGATGCTGAGGAATTAGCTGTAGAAAAGCTGGAAGATATTTTACCAGCCATCAACAAAGGTGCAACTTTTGTCTCTGAAATTGCCATGGTTGTATATTCTCCTTCTATATTTCTTACATTTACATATTGTTTTCTTGATGTCATCTAGTTTCTTCAAAGAGAGGGGAGATCACCACAAAGAATGCAGATATGTTTGTCACTCAGGAAAGACTCGATACTCTTGCTAATTTGGCTACCCTAGGAGATGATGAGGGCATTTCAGCTCCATCGCACTCCAGGTCAAAGCGCCCATGGTTTCCCACTGAGGAAAGCTCTAAGCACAAACAATCATGTGATTGTGCGATCTGCAGTTCATCTAAACATTGTTTTCGAACTTTGATGGAGAGGTACGTGAAGCATCAATTGGAAGAAATTGGTGAATCTGCCTCCCAGAAGTCGCAGCAGCAACAATTCCCTGAACAAGTGCACAATGTTGACACACACAGAGTCACTGACGCCAGAAATATTACCCCGAGTCGGGGAGAGGTAAGCAAGATAGTCTGTGTTGACTATCATAATGGGCGAAAGTCTTCACCCTCGCCGTTGAAAGGTCAAATAGACCTTAATATTCATCCAGAGCGAGAGGAAGACTTTTCGCCTGTATCAGAGTCTGGAACAACGAAACAGTTGCACCCACATGTCACAGAGAAATTTTTCATGCAGCAGATGCCATCAGGCTCAGGTATTGGAAATTTAGTCAGGACACGGATGCAACAAGATGGTATTGGTGGTGCAAATCTGATTAGTTGTTTAGCTGCGGATGGAGGTAATCAAGAAAACTGACTAGCTTTGGCTTGGAGCTTCCTCCGAGCTATGTATATAAAAAGGTAGGATGGATACTTGGCTTTTTGCATGGCCATTAGTGTTAGTTTCGCAGATAGCAATGCACATTATGCGGTTAATTTATTTTTCAAGTCCTGAGTAATGATTTAATGCGCTTCACTACATCTTGGAGAAAACAAAATTGATGCCGGATGTGATTGATTCATAAAATCCCCTTCTGATTTGATAGGGTAGTTGCATTTATTTGGGAGTTAAAATTTAACAGAATTTAATCTCAATTAAAAATCAGATGCCGACATTTGTCTGGTATGTCAAGTCCAGGGATGAGTCCTATGGTAGTAACTAGTAAATTTATCAAATTTCTTATACCATTTTCTCGGGTTCTGCTTCAGACCATAAAGTGATTTCTTTAGGAAAAACACTTTATTTATGTTGCTTGAGGATGAGCACCTTTCAGGTTGTTCCATGAAAATGGTTTCCTCAAGATCACCATGCAAGAAGGTTGTCTTCACATCTAGTTATTTCAATTCAAAATCCAATTGAGTGACTATTGTCAGTACTAGCCTTTTTGAATAATGTTTCACTTGAGGAGAATTTATCTCATTAACGTCTACTCCCTCAATCGAGGAATGCTCTTTGGCTACTATTCTTTGCTTTGTATCTGAATTTGTCATCTCCTGTAGAATCCTCTTTTATTTTATGAATCCATTTGCAGCCTAAAATCCTCCGCCCCCTTTGCTTTTTCAACTAACTGCCAAGTGTTGTTTTCGAGGAGGGAGTGTATTTCCTCATTCATGGCTTCCTCCCAATTCCTTTTGTGCTTGACATTGCTTCCTTGAATGAGGCTGCTTCAAATAGCTCCACCTGCTCTGCTACATTCAGAGCATACATTATCAAGTCTCCTTGGCCAAACCTTTGAGGAGGTCTTATTTCCCTCCTCTGTCTATCCCTGTCCAGTGTGTAGGAGTTTGTGGTTTCTGCTGGTGGTGCATCCACATCTTTCTCAGTTTGGCCTTGTGCTGACCCCCCTTGATCAAACATTTCATGAACTGAATCATGTTCCAGTAGCTCCGCCTCAACTTGATAGTCTATCTTGTTATCTATATGACTGCCAAGATTGGTATTCTTAGGAGTATCCCATTCTTGATTCATCAAAGGTTATATCTTGATCAAACATTTCATGAACTGAATCATGTTCCAGTAGCTCCATCTCAACTTGAGAATCTATCTTGTTATCTATATGATTGCCAAGATTATATTCTTAAGAGAGTATCCCATTCTTGATTCATCAAAGGTTATATCTTTTGTGTTAAAGAACCTAGGTCCTGCGTTTCCAATTTCTACATTTTGTAACCCTTAAAGACCCTCTGGATATCCAATGAAGATGAATTTCATCGCTCTAGGATGTAGCATGACGATCGAACACTTTTAAATGTGAATAATATTAGTTTTTGGTTATAATGAGTTGTATTTGGTGGTATTATTAAATTATGTGTAATAAATAGGTCGTACGTAGACATAAAATCACATGCGTGAAACTTGAACTCAATATATATCGATTCTAAAAGCATCCTCTTTGTTCTTGAGTAGCTACTTGAATACTAATAAAAACATGAAAAATAATTGATATTTTTGTCAATATATATATCCAAATCTGAGCACGAGTTCGATCTCGAGATTTAAATGTTCGAATTTAGATTTTAGAACTTTTCGAACTCGAGATCAAGTAACTCAATATATACATGAGTTGAGCTCGAGCTTGAGTAAACAGAAAATAAATTGAGTCGAGTCCAATTCGACTCGACGCGTTTACACCCCCTACTCTTACCATCTAACCATGATATTCTTGTGTACTATTGTTGTTTACTTGTTTTTAGATGTATATAAATGATATAAATATGATACTCATTTAAATAGTGAAATGAAATTTAACATTGAAGTCACATTCATAAAAATTTATTTCATAAAATAATTATGTATTATCCTTCTTCCAATGTATCTTATTTATCACTAGAACAAATATGATTAATTTTCTAAATAGATGATCCTAGCTCTTATAAATAATCCCCATTCACAAATTAAAAAATTTATTAGAAAATAAAATTTTACCCGAAAAAATCCCCATTTACCCCATATTTAATGAATATTTTAGTAATTAAATGAATAAATTAGTAATAAAAAAAATAAACAAAATAAGAATAGATTGGTAAAAGAAAATATGAAAATTGGACTGGACAGACGAAAAAAATTTGACATAAAAATATGATACTGATGTAACATATATATTTGTTATTTAATTAATTGATAATTAACAGATCGTTCACCCACGTGTATCTATGGCGTTGTATATCTATATAAAATAAGGAAAGGAGGAGACTAAAGGGATTTGCTGACTCAGCTAAGTGTCAACGGTCGCCTGAATTTAAGGTTTGTGGATAAGAAGCGCCCGAATTTGGACCAATTCCCATTTGTATTCATTTTTCCCAGCAAAATCTTTTAATCCTTAATGGTTATTGGGGGTGTATATGGATAAGATTGCCACCTAATTTTACTCTGCTACTTGTACCTATAAATACTCGACCTCCCATCCAAAGTTTCCATAACCATTCCTACATTTCGCACTAGACCCTTCGTTTTCTACGTTAATCCGTTTAGATCTATACTGTTAGCATTGATTTTTTTCGTTAAAAGAGAGTAAAGAAAGGAGAAGGGCAGTGAAAGTAAGGGGAGAAAAAGCAAGGAAAAATGTTGTGTGCATTCAAGAATGGCGTGGTAGATCCACCTAAGGAGTTGCATAGCCAAGCCTCGTCACAGGCTTCTCGTAAACCCAAGACTCCGGAAGAGACTTTGAATGATTTCTTGGCTTCAAATCCCAATAATGGCTTCTCTCTTGCATTTGCTGACAAGGCCAGTTTGGCCTACGCACCACCTCAAAGCTCAGTCATGTCACGCAAAAGGTAAAATGCATGAAATTTTCGTCGTGAGAAATGGAGATTATATTGATATTCATTGAATCTGATTAGAGTCATTTATCGATTTACGTCATGGGCGAAGCTTGTCTTTTGAGTGTTGAAGATTTTTACGTGTTTTGGGATAGGATATCTGATCCAAGATTGTATTTTGCAGGATGTTCTGTTCAACAGACGATATATACTGTATTTTCCTGGGGAATTTAAATAACTTGTGCACACTCAACAAACAATATGGGCTATCAAAGGGTGGCAATGAGGCCATGTTTGTGATTGAAGCTTATCGGACCCTACGTGACCGGGGTCCTCTCCCAGCCCATCGAGTCATTCAAGATCTCGAGGGCAGTTTTGGGTTTGTGATCTATGACAACAAAGCTGGATCTGTGTTTGCTGCGCTTGTACGTACAAACACGTCGTGAAAAATTTTCTTTTTCTTTTTTGTAATTTGGTGAGAAAAATATGACGAATTTGGGTCAAAATTGTTGGCAGGGTGCTGATAAAACAGTAAGCCTGTATTGGGGCATAGCTGTTGATGGCTCTGTTATGATCTCAGAAAATGTGGATCTCATAAAAGCAAGCTGTGGAAAATCATTTGCACCATTTCCTGCTGGTATGTCAATTTATTTCGTGCTACTACATTGGATCACGACAATTGTAGGAATGTAAGAATTGTCGAGCCGTTCGTTATAAAACAAAGACAATTTTCTTGAATGTTTTCGGGTGAAATGCACAGGGTGCATGTACCATAGTGAAGGAGGACTAATTAGCTTTGAGCATCCAACGTATAAGATGAAAGCAATGCCAAGAATCGATAGTGAGGGGGCGATGTGTGGATCATATTTTGCAGTTGATGCTTATTCGAAAGCTAACAGCATGCCAAGGGTTGGTAGTGCAGCTAACTGGGCAACCTGGGGCTGACAGCAGCCTTCACGTGTTGCTTAACATTACTGACACGACAAGATTGCTGCTGTTTTTCCTCTGTTTATTGGTTTTTGTTAGTTTGATGTCATGTTCTGTTATTTTCTTGGTTTGTTCTTGGGTCTTTTCCCACTCGGCATGTAAATATGATTGCTGGGGTGTTTGGAGTTTGTAACTAAACAAGTGGTTTCACAATTATGGTTGTAGTTTGATTGCATTGTTGACATTATCTTTTACCGGAATACGTTTGCGTTGAGGCTTATACATAAAAATTATATAGGATTTACAAATATTCGATTCTGAGAGGATTTTAATTCATGAATAAAGGCCAAAGCTCGAACTACATCACCACCGAGTACATGATTCATTGTGTTAAATATTCAGAAAAATCTTTTGATAACTGTAACGTTGGTCGCTGCATTATCGGCTCATAACCACATTGTGACTCACTCAATGCATGAATATCGTGTCGACAGAAATTATGGAATTCATATATCAGATACATAGAACATGCATGTATTTATCAACTCAAAGAATAATTTATAAAAGATACATTTAAGAAAAATTAGCGCACACATTCAATACCACACTCGTTAGGTTATAAACTCATTGGTGTTACCGTCTCAAAAGGATTGTCTATTAAGAGATATAATATTATGAGTTTATAAACTACTCTTTATTATTTTAATATTCAATATGAGAAATTTGTAACATTGCCGATCTTTTTAGAAGCTGATGTTTGCTGCGGCCTACTCTAGACGATTTTCACTTATCTTTCAGTATTACTTATCTTTCAGTATTTAGCGCATGCAACATGCACTTTAATTTAGCATATAATATGTATTTTTTTTGTTGCAATTATCGACATTGATATGAGAACAGCCCTTATAAACACATTAGGGGTATCATATGAAA
Organism: Primulina huaijiensis; assembly: GCF_012295235.1. NCBI lineage: Eukaryota > Viridiplantae > Streptophyta > Magnoliopsida > Lamiales > Gesneriaceae > Primulina > Primulina huaijiensis. The sequence continues at coordinate 22,824,882 of NC_133314.1, forward strand.
AAGATTAAGTATTGGGTGGTATAACTTCATGAGTTTATAAGTTATTTTTAATTTGTTTTAATATTCAATGTGAGACATTTGTAGAAGCCGACATCTGCGGTGATCTACTTTAAACGACTTTCACTTACTGTATTTAATGCATTCATATTACACCTTAATCCAGCCTATAATATGTTTTTTCCTTCGATAATCGACATGATCCGTTGACAGCCTTTTTTATAGTTCATAATTTCAACTACATAGACTCTCAACGAGAACAACATTGTTATGTTATAAACAAAGAGATTACATATTAGAAAATTATAACTCTAAAAAAAAGTCAAATAAATTTTATTTAAACATATACTTTCTGGCTAATAACCAAAAATAAAATAAAGAAATTAAAAAATTATAAACTAAAAAAAAAAGACATATCACAATGATTTTTTATCATATTTTATTCAAATATATAATACGAAGCTTTACATGTATGAAATAGACGAAAATGTCTTTCGTCAATACCCGACAGTCAAATAAATACATAAGCACAATAAATCGTCACACGTGGATAAATAATAATAAGAGTATATAATCATACCAAAGTATTGAAGGAAGCTAGCTAGAATTTTAGCTCATGTATCTTCCTCACACTGTCTCCCTATTTCTCTCTCTCTCTCTCTCTCTCTCTATATATATATATATTAATATCTCACCAAACAACATAGCCAAGAAATGCCGAGGTCTGATAGATCATATGCATAAATGCCTCAACTCTCTAAAACTGTCGCCGATTTCGTTCATTCTTGAATACACAGCGTGTGATTAGTGATGAGGATTGGTTTCGATTTCTTGAGCTAGTTCTCTCGTGAGCTTATCAGCACGGTCATCATGCCCACCGGCAAACGAATAAACTCGGAAAGCGAATTGGAAGGCTCTCCAAAGCATTTTCGCGGATCCTTTCCTTTTCGCTTCATTTTCATTTCCTCTATCATTGACATTTCTCTTCTCCTGCATTTGAATCCGATATAAATTTATTCATTGTTTTAGGATTAAAAAAAAACACGAGGCACAATCTGAATGATTAAATGATGAGCTACCTTCATAGCCAGTTCCATGCAGCTTGAAGAGACATCGACCATAAGTTCTTTGATATGTACAATGATGTTGAAATCAAAGTTGATCTTGTGAGCCTTGAATTTCTTGGATTCTTCATCTTTAGTACGCTCCAGGGCATCCATTTCTCCCTTCATCTGGGTGCCATTGAGATAAGTACTCAATCAGCGAAATGAACAGGGATTTTTTTCGAATATAGTAAGAAGATGGATTCATTCGGTTAACAAACGTTAAGGCTCACCTTGTTGAAGTATCTCTCTGCCTTGTCCAGGAGTTGGGAAACAGGTGACATTATTGGCCAGTTTTTTAAAGTACTGGCAACAGAATCTAACTTTGAGTAGAGAGCTGCTGCCATTCTCAAAGCTTCCAATTTCTTTGAAGGGAAATCTTTGAATCTTGCTAGAACCTACAAGATTTTGCAACTTTATGGGATATGACTGTCGAATGAACAATCGTGTTTCTGTGAAAGTAATGAGTATGGGTAAACCTGAGTTTCATCGGTGAGTTTTTCAAGATGAGATTCTACATATTTGTGGAATTTCAGGAGCTCGGTCATGTCTGATGTTTGGAAAGAATTTATTGCTAATTTTACCTCCTTAATTGTTTTCTCATAGCTCTTGACATCTTCTTCAATTTGTTGGAAGTATGCTGACCTGATCATACATTTACACAAGAGTTGGGAGAAAATTTAAAAAAATTTCATGTTTTTGAACCACAAAAGGCGTGTCATGAATTCAAAATATGATTTTGTGTCGTAAATGGATGAGAATAGAGTATTATACCTCTTCGTTATTTCTGCCAAAGCATCAGCCATTCCTTGCTTTCCTCCAGAGGCTGCTCCAATTTTACCTTTTTTCCCTGATGATTTACCATCTAAACTTGATCCTTCTACTTTTCCTTTGAGAAGCCGATAAAGATTGCCCATCTGGGACGATCTCTTCAGTTTTGTCACAGCTTTCTTGGGACGGAGGTTTTTTGCACCAGCAAGCCCTGGAGGGGGTGGGGGAGCAGCCACATTTGCCATGTGCATTCCAGGTGGTGGTGGTGGAATTGGCCCCTTTGATCCACCCATAGGTGGGGGAGGGGGCGGTGGTGCTCCAGTCCTCACTACCATTGGTGGGGGAGGGGGCGGTGGTGCTCCAGTCCTTATAGCCGAGGGTGGAGGAGGAGGTGGTGGTAGCGGTTTTGATGTTGTGGTGGAAAACAATGGAGGAGGTGGAGGAGGCGGAATCGGTGCAAGCACAAAATGTGTTGGTGGCTGGGGTGATGGTACTGCTGGTGGTGGTGGTGGTGGTGCAGGCACAGATAATGCTTGTGGGCACAGTGTCACTGGTATTGCTTTCTTTCGAGCCTGTGGTGCTGGTATTTGAAATTTTACCTCATCATTGTGCAATGATGTAGGTGGAACACATACTACAGGCGTAACAAATTCTGTTACATTTGATCGTAATTTTGGAAGTGATGGCGGAGGCAAGATCACATCCATTTTTTGCTTTGTCAGCCCATCATGAGTAACATGTGCTTCATTATCCGGGATAGCAATCCAGTTTCTGCCCTTTTCCTCTATTTTCTCAACCAACCCAGTTCTCGTGATCTTTGGCATTTCAGTTTTCATATCATCTTCTCGCTCAACTTCCTCGATCTTGTCCATATGGTGTATCATCTCATAATCTTGGTCTCCCTCGTTGATACTACATGTTTCCTTCACTTCAGAACGCTTCCTTTCTTCTAACTCAAGCTGTTGTTCTCTCTCTGCCTTTTGGGTTTGGGTATAATAATTAGAATCTTGTACGACAGCATGAGGGAACATGTGAAACGAAAGGCGCTTTATATCAATGGGGTTCAGTTTTTCAATTGCTTGAACCCTGAGTGGCAAGAGTAGTGGTGGAGAATAAGACCCTGTTTTCCCTCCTTTAGTCGAGGATTTCCATGCTTCGGGAAGGACTGAAGTAGGGGTTGCTGGAGAACCAGAAAGAGAATTCTTGTCATCTGAATATGATCCAAACGGAGACTTTCCAAATGCTTGGCTTGCTGGAGGACTACACTGTCCCATCTCTTCGTCTTCATCACTTTCGTCGAACAAACTCTCTCTTGCTAGCTTTATTATGTCCTCAAGCATCATCAGAGCTGATTTAAAAGCGCAACATTTCAAAAACCTTGGATGAAAATTACATTTAATATCTGAACTTGATTAAGACAACATAAACAACATACTGATTTGCTCCAATTCAATGTGTCCCAGTTTCATATTCGAGTCATATTTACATTTGACCATCCACTCCTCTGTCGTCCACAAGGCTCCCAGTGATTTCATAGCATCACAGAAGAATTTAAGAGCCTGTTTTGATGAGATCAAATTTGAAAATTATATATTACCCAATATAACAGTTAATCCCTTCAGTGTCCAAATATTTTCAAAAGTATTGACAACACAGCTAACCTCGTGCATCGATGCACCTTCAACTTTTGAAACTGATAGGTCAGGTTTGATTCTAGGATGAAGTTTAAAGATATCGTTCAGGGTCAATATCAGCAGCTGTTGACGAGGAAACACCCCACAATTCCAATATGATTATTTACCAAGAAAGAAAACTAAAACTCTCAAAATTTAGAATTTGAGTTACCTCAGTTACGGTGGCGGAACCGCTGCAAGGAGCAAAATCAAGTAAGTCTCTAAAGGTGGAAATCTTGTTCTTGAGATCCGTCATTGTTACAAAGTTACCTGCCACCCCGCATGAATTGCTGATTTTTGAACCTTTTAGGCCTAATTTCATATTCTCTGATGCATCAAAGATTTTGTTGTTCTCTGGTTGTGATTTCCCCTGCCATTTACAAAGTAACGTCAATATTTTTTGGCCTTTCTCATATCTATCTGTCACATTTTATCGTCAAGAAATGTTCGAATTCATTAAAAATGAAACAATTTTCGTGAAGGAAAAATGCATACCTTAAATCCAGAAGCCTTCTTACGTAAAAAGAAAGGTGCCACCCCACAAAATGCCCTCGTCGCCATGGTCAACTGTACAAAACTTTTATAGAGTCCTCAATGAAAAAAGAATTTACCTGGTATATTTTAATGATTATTATCAAACCACTCAAATCAACATAATCTGACAACTTCCGAGCATATACACAAAATATAAACAAGAAATACAAGAGGTGTTATTTTGTTGGAGACCATCAAATTCAATATTCTAAAATTAATAATAATGTACAACGTGCTTCCCAGTTCTTGATTTTGTCTCTTAAATGTTCCTCAAAGGACAACTTCTTCTTCTCCCCTTGTTTCCAAAAGAGGGAGAGAGTGAGAGTCGAATTGGTGAGAAGGGATTCTCGATTATTTTAGGACAAAACAGCGTGGTTCCGTTTTCTGCGGGGATTCGATCATCTCTGAATCAGTCAAAAATTACGAGATAGCTAGGTTGAGGTCACAAGCAACCGATCAATCCCATTAAAAGGGGAGCATTAGCGACCCTAATCAATTCTCGAATATATATTGATTGCAACCACCATCGCCGGAGATTGTTAATGTAGGATTGATTACATGAGACTAACAACAATATCATCACTTAAACATATATATATATATATATACTAGAAAAGTGCACGTGCGTTGCACGTAAGAAACTAAACTGTTGAAAATATATTAATGAAATTTTGATAATATTTAAATTTAAATGAATTAAAATATGGCTAGTAGCATTTATCAATTGAAACAAACCAAACGACAAAAAATAAAAATCATGACCATAGACGGTATATGAATTGGAAAAAGTTATCTTATCCACATGACACATTTTTCAATATGTTTCTTGGTTGATTTTGACAACTCAAAAACTCTTTGTCGTAGTTTTTGTATTATGCGTATAACCATTTTGGTATACTCAATAAGTATATTATCATCTTTAAAACTTATTATGTTATTTAGAATCCTCATCTGAGATCTGACATGCTTGTAGTTTGCTTCCCTATCACGATATTTTTTCGGTTTTCTACATTGTTTTTATCTGGTAATCTTATATTTCCGACTATTTGTTTTTTTTTTTTGTTGAATGATTTTCATTTTATGACATGAAAAAATTCTTTTAGTCGTTATAGGCTTTCACTTGTGAGTAAAATTATGTATAACATATATATCCTTCAACAACATAACCAATGAACGGTGTTGTAATTTCTTCAAATATCGTGATATTTGTAATATCATTTTTATATATTTAATATCAATATTATCAACATACAGCTATAATGTTAATAAATTTTTAACAATTATTTCTCAATCACTGGAAGAAATAATACTTGAAAATCTATTCAAATTGCTATATATTAGAACCGAGTCCTCGTTTAATTTGACGCAATTCAGGAAAGTCATCTCATTAGTCATTTTTTTAGAAGCTTTGGAATAATAATTGCGTTCATCATATCATGGGGATAATATAGTTTCAATCTCATTTGTGTGTCTATAATATAATATTATATTATTCGTTGAACAAAAACAAATTTTCTTCTATCGAGTTTACATTTTGTTTATAATATTTTATATCTTGTGGAACGATAAAATATCTCATCTAATAATAAAATTGTTTAGATTTCATGAGCATTTTATGATAGTCAAGATTAATTATATGAAATATTGTAAAATTGTATTTGTATTTCACTATTTGGCTAAGTGAATTTATTTGACGAGGAATTTTCAATGCTACCATCTTATATCTTATGAATTAGCTGATGATTAGCCACTTTGACTAAAAAAGAGACAAAAACAACATCTTAACCACATTGGGATATATCGAGATAATATTAGAGGAAATAAAGTGCAACTGGCTCAATTTCTCAATTTACTAAAAATTCACAAAATTGATATATTGTTTCCACAAAGCTTTAGAATTGTTCTCATACCATTATAAATAGAATGAGAATTGTGTACACTTTGTTTTTCATGTATTTTTTTTTCAGGATGAAGAAATTTTTCTTTTTGAAAAACGATTTTATTCTTTGAGAAATATTAACATTTTATATGACATCCATACAACATAATCAACACAAATGACATATAATAATAAAACTTGTTAATGCTAGGGTAAAAAACTCATCTCATTGCAAGAACATTAAATGATCAAATGAAGCATATTATTTAGTAATATTTATTTAGCAGCATATATATAAAAAATTGACCAAATGACTTAAAACCTGTGTTTGAAATCAATTACATACAAACATTTCTCTCAATCACGTATCTTAATTGACACATGAAGAATTTGAAAATATCTATATTCTAAATGAGAGAAAGAAGTTTTATATGACCTTAATATTTATTAATAATTTATTTTTATTCAATCCGTCTCATCTCCCTTCGTCTTCCCATTATTATCTATCATTAATATGGTAGAAATTTTCATGAATTTGACTGCAATGTATAAATTTACTAATTAAATTAAATCAAATTAATAACTATTTTGATTGAATTAAGTACACAATTAATGATCATATTAAACTAACATAGAAAATGACTTAAAGAACCTCATAAACATAACAAATTGTAAAATAAATGAAAGGGTAAAATAGTAAGCTCACAATTCAAACTCATATATTTATAATAGAGATAATAATTAATAGATATTATTTAGAGATATTTGTTTAGCATCATATATTGAAATTGACTAAATGCTTAAATATTTGCATTGAAATCACTTACATACAAATATTTTCTCTCAATCATGTATCTTTGTTGATACATAAGTAGTCTAAAAATATCTTTTTTTTTTAATTAGAAAAAGATGATTTATATGATGTTAATATTTATTAATAATTTAATTTTATTCAACATCACTCGTCTCCATTCGTCTTCCCATTATTCCCTTAATATTCGGAAAATTAACAATTTTTTTAATTTATAACATTAGTATAGTTATTTTCTATGAATTTGATGTCAATTTATAATTAAATTATTAAATTTAAATTTAAAAGTAAAATTAAAATATTAAATACCTTAACTAAGGACTCTATTAATAATCCTATTAAACTAACATAGAAAATAATTTAAAGAACCTCATGAACATGACAAATTCTAAAATAAATGAAATAGTAAAATAGTAAGCTCACAATTCAAACTCATATATTTATAATAGTAAAATGGATGTTAGTAATATTAATTTTTTTTAAATATGTAACATGTAATTAAATTAAATTTAAAAATAAAATCAAATTAATAACTATTTGGATTGAATTAGAGTAATTGAATTTAAAAGTAAAATTAAAATAATAAATACCTTAACTAAGTACTCTATTAATAATCCTATTAAACTAACGTAGAAAATAATTTAAAGAACCTCGTGAACATGACAAATTGTAAAAATAAATGAAATGGTAAAATAGTAAGCTCACAATTCAAACTCATATATTTATAATAGTAAAATAGATGTTAGTAATATTAATTGTTTTTTTAAAAAATGTAACATGTAATTAAATTAAATTTAAAAGTAAAATTAAAATAATAAATACATTAACTAAGTACTCTATTAATAATCTTATTAAACTAACGTAGAAAATAATTTAAAGAACCTCGTGAACATGATAAATTGTAAAATAAATGAAGTGGTAAAATAGTAAGCTCACAATTCAAACTCATATATTTATAATAGTAAAATAGATGTTAGTAATATTAATTTTTTTTAAATATGTAACATGTAATTAAATTAAATTTAAAAGTAAAATCAAATTAATAATAGAGAATAATTTAAAGAACCTCATGAATATAACAAATTGTAAAAGAAAATAAATAAAAAGATAAAATAGTAAGCTCACAATTCAAACTTATATATTTATAATAGTATTAGAGTAGATTTTAAATATGTAACATGTAATTGAATTAAATTTAAAAGCAAAATCAAATTAATAACTATTTTGATTGAATTCAATACAATATTAATGATCATATTAAACTAACATAGAAAATGACTTAAATAACCTCATGAAAATAAAAAATTGTAAAATAAATTANGGTGATGGTTGTGAGATTGGTGTGGATGGTGAGTAATAAATGTGTGCATTCAATATCAGAATAGAGAATAAATGCAAGGAGAGAACTTGATATTTATAGTAGAAAATGTAATGATGATCTCGTTCTTTGTGCTGATCATTAATTATAGTGCTGATCATTAATTATAGTAGGACGGCTGATTGTACCCTATATCTTGACATGTCAAATCTCATACTAGTCACATCCCGCCTGTCTGATTTTGTCAACCACTTGGATTGGTGTCAGAGATAGGTCGACCGCCCACACCTTATTTTTCCGGTGTGATTACATGTGGCACTCATATCAAAGTGGTCTAGGGAGAACCTCTCAAGAACTTACATGAGAACCCGGCCATCCAATAGCCTGGGGTGGTTAAGTCTCGGATGTTCAACGACTCGGCTCTTTGATGGGCTTCTCCACAGATTCTCCCTATCAAGTTATACTTTCGAGGTCCAAGGCAACTTGAGATACGTATTTTACTCAGATTCTCATCTTATTGACTCGGATCGCCCATGATCCGGGAATAACCCATCTTCCTGACCCGGACACTATCCATGGTCCGGGACATCCCGGGCACTATCCATGGGGACATCCCGGGGTATCAGTATACATCTCCTATGGATTCTCATGTATATTCATATGCAATCTTCTGTTTTTTTGCATATACTTTAAGATCTTTAATTTATTTTGGAATTCAACGTCATTATCTAACTAGTAGTTATCTTTTTCTTTTTTTTTGAATAGCTAACTAGTTAGTTATCAATAAACAAGTTTAGTCGTTCTTTTCGGGTGATTCTATGCAATTTTTCGTACGAGACCATGAGGACTGTTTGGAAGCCTCGACAAATCAAGATCGTGGACTATCAAATTAGGTTTCATATATATATATATATATATGGTATATTGATGATAATTAATAACCAATAATGTATTTTTAAACTTTGCAGTACGTAAATTCAATGGTATGTGGTCGTAGATACTTAAAAATAGAGACACGGCTCTTGATATTTCCCAGGCGGCGATCAGAAAGTGTCAAATTTCCGTATTCCTCGAGCGATTTTATTTTGGAATTGTTTTCTGAAGCACTTTCAAACCAATTTCCAGTGGTTTCCCCGACAAATACTTTTTTCCCACACTTTTCTTGATGGCCAAATTAACAACACAAGTACGATTGAAGTTGAAACAATTTATGTGTTGATTAATAATATTCAACCAACCTTACACAAAATCTTTATATAATAATAATTATAAATGAAAACGATATTAACTTCGACGGCATTAATTGTTATAATTTTCAGGGATCGGTGTTTCCCTGAAAATATGTAATGTAAAGACCGGAGAGAAATCAACCAACCAACCAACCAACCAACCATCCACGTTCTAGTACTCGTCGATATATATATCGATCAGGATTTCATTCTCGCTGATTAATCTCCGGACTCCGCTTTCTTGTTTTGGAATAAGACTGCCGTTACTAATATTAATTAAATAAAATGTTGGACTGTTTCTACTTTGAAAGAAATCAGTTTCAACACAAATTTCAATGAAAGAAAAACAAAGAGATGAGTAGTAAATTAGTTAATATATTCATGAGAATGTTCTCAGAGACATTCCTCTTTTACCTGAAACGAAATAAATAATTCACAGACATCGATATGCATGCCTTACATATAAAATAATAAGTTTGCTTGCTTGTAAACTTTTATTTTAACAATAAATTTCTTAATTTTTATGGAAAAAAAAGACATAAATTATCTAACACGTAATAAATGCTAAGATCTAGCCAAATAATAAATGTTGTGGCTATATAATGACACAACATTTGACAACCTCTAGCTAGCTAGCTCCAACTATTAAATAAAGAAAAGTACACTATAAATTATCTAACCACGTAATAAAGACCGTTTGTTCTATAGTTATTACGTGACCAAGAAAGTCGTGCGGGCCGGGTGTCCGAGTTAGAAGGGTTCGATTTCTCCATTTGGGGAAAGACTATCACATTAATTGATCAAAAGAATGCGTCTCTACATCACACAGTCATTATATATCATGTACTTTGTAAACCCCATAATTTTAATTTAATGCTAGCTAGCACCGCATATATCAAATGTGTTTAATTTCATAATTACTCTTTTTACATTATTAAAAACTTCCTCAAGTCTTTTCATATTTTACATAGAAAAAATCTATTAAAAATTCTTTTTTAAATCGAACAACTTTTCTAAATTGAAAATAATTTCGTGTTAATTATTTAATATAATTTGAACAAATTAAAAATAATATTAACACATGCAACGTGTGTGCATCTTTTACTAATATGTGTGTGTGTGTGTTTTTGTGTGTGTGTGTGTGTCAATTACTCAGGAGAGAGTTTATATTAATTATGAATGCACGTAATATATATGTGAGCTTGTGAAAATTTTTGCATAATTTCAACGCTCTGAATTCTGATATATATATGTTATTAAAATGTGTCGTCCAAAAAAAGATTAACTGAGCGTCTTTGAAGGATTACAAGTTCTGGACCTGAAGATATGAAAGAAAGGCCTATGGAGTCAATCTTTTATTCAATTCCTCCATATTTGTCAAAATATATGCCCCGTGGTTTTCATACAGTCCAACGTTCCGATTAGTACGTACACAGCGAGTTTTTTTCCATTCAAAATCAAACCCTAGACCTTTCTGCAACCCACTATAAATAAGCTTCCCTTTCAGCGTTAAAAACAAAATTCATTAATTGAACCTAGCTAGCTAGCAACTTACAATTTGAAAACAGAAACTACCAACTTCTTTTTTGGGCAATGCAGCGTTCTTCAGCCGCAAGGATCAACGACATTTCCCGCCACATTCTGCGCGAGTTCCGCCGAAGAGCTCAGCCTTCTCTCCCGTGCAACGTTTTCATTAACCACCGTGGGGTCGACACAAAGAGGAACGTGGCGGGGCTGTTGTACCACCACCTCAACCGCCTAGGGCTCTGCCCGTTCTTGGATAGCAAGAGCATGAAGCCGGGGGACAAGCTTTTCGACAAGATTGACACAGCAATTCGTGAATGCAAGGTGGGGGTGGCCGTCTTTTCTCCCGTGTATTGCAACTCCTACTTTTGTTTGCATGAGCTGAGCCTCATGATGGAGTCTAGGAAAAAGGTCATCCCCATATTTTGTGATATAAAACCCTCGGAACTTCGGGTCAAGAATGACGGATCTTGCCCCGCTCAGGAGCTCGACAAGTTTAGACGGGCCCTCGAAGAGGCAAAATATACTGTCGGGGTAACGTTTGACACGTCGAGAGGGTACGTATTGTATATATAACTGCCGGGCTCTCAAATTATGCATCTGACATGCTTCGATGAACTTTTTGTGATCTAACATTACATATTATATATGTGTAAATGAATCAGGGATTGGCCGGAATTTCTCGCAAGCACGACGGATGCGGTGATCCAGAATTTAATTGAAGTGGAAGAAGAGGGCATAATAAGGAAGAATAGCAACCTTCATCGTTCTCCTGATCAAGAAAGCAATATTAATTCCACAAGATACAATGCGAAAGTGGCCAACCAACCAGCATAAACTTGGAATGTTATGAAAAGAAAATAAACGAACATAAGCTCCCAATAACAGTTTTTTATAATTCATTCATTCATTGGTTATTAAATATTTTCCCTAAGCTAAGTTAGCTAGTGGTAGTTTATCCATAAATGGATTTCTTTTGACTATCTCTAGCTAAGCAGTATATATATTACAGTTTGCTACCTGACACAGCTTGAAATATATATTCAGAATGAGTTCTATCCAGTTTCATTAATGAAATGGCAGTACTTGTGTGTACCTCTCGGTTGGGTTCCCAGAGAAGAAATGCTTTTACATTGGATCGCATAGCATGCCGATTCCATGCAATTATGCGATTCTCTTTGGTACATATATTTTGTTGCGGTTAGATATTTGCTTATGATTGGCGCTGTGTTGTATTTCGAACAATTCCGTTTTACTAGCTCCTTTAATTAGATGATTTCATTATTTTAATTTAGTTTAAGTTTTCGTTATTAATAATTGGAATGGATTTCAAAAATTCCTAATAAATATATACACATACATGCATATGAATAACTGTTGTCGCCCCACTAGAAAATTAAATAACAATTTGTTTCTGAATTAATTCGGGTTGATTCAAAGTACTCTTGGGTGTTTGAATGATTGATTTTTTAATCAGGACTGATCAGGAGATTGAAGTTTGAAGTTTATACGAAGACGTGAATATATAGGCTAATTAAAAAAGACTGTTACCGAAGATTTGACCTAAAGTTTTAAATGTGAAGTTGTTATAGTAAATAAGTACATAATAATAAATTGATGAAGTTTGAAACCTCGTAATTGGCATGTTGGATCGCACCGCAGCACGACGATGGTAATTTGCGCATGCGCAAATCTTGTGTTGAAAGACTACTAGTGAGATTCATGATTGAGCAAGAAAATGTGTCACTCTTGATAATTTATTTTCCTCTCATTGAGAGACTGATCATTATCATCTTCCATCGATGAAACAATTATGAGTTGGGACACAAACAAATATGCAACTTAAACGAAGTTGAGTAGCAAAGGAACAAGCTAGAGGTTCGTGTCGTGGATTGAAAGTATTTGGTTCTTGATTTCTCAGCACATACAATAACAATTTCATTTTTAAAATAAGGAAAAACTAACATAAATCTCAGTTTCAATCACTTTCCTAAAATTATGTTTCCCATTACTGTAACAACGAATTTTCTTTAATGGTTTTTTTAATATTGTGGATTGAAGAGTATAATCACACGGTGAGACTTTTTAATCACATAACAAATGATTCAAAAGTTTACAAATCTTTAATGGTTAAAACGGCGAATTAAAGAGATTCACTCTGTTTTCTCCTTATTTTTTTGCCACTGCTTTTGGTAAATCTCATACTGCAAATTAACGATAATAATAGGAACAGTTAAACTTATAAAATGAAGCATCCATTTCAAGAACTCTCCTCAAATCTCTACAACTCAACCCATACAACATAAATCCAAATGCAGTTTTTTGGACATTCCTGAATTTCGATCAGATGAAAAACTTTCGCTTCCTCCACTTCTTGACGACACCCATCGTCAAAATTCAAGGAGTAACTGTAAAGATCATACTGAAATTTGGAGTGCCAACGATTATTGCCCCCATTTCTGATAGCCTTCTTCAATATCGCTTTCGTTCTCCAATATAAGCTTCTGCAATGTCTCGTGCCGCAGTTCTTCAACCACGGGAACCTTCTTATAAATCCCATTTCAAGAAAATCCAAGACCGGCCGAATTCTTCTGATTCTCTAGTGCGTTCTTCCAAGAATCACATTAAATGGTTGATACTTGCGCAATGAGAGATTCTTTGTATTTCTATTTTTTCTTTTTGGTAAATGAAAGAGTTGGGTATCCACAAATCTAAAAATAAACAAGGAAACAGTCACGATTTTTGCATAAAGTAAATGGGAAGACACTCAAACACAGACAAACACCACAAATCACAATTCTTTTTGGTCTTTTAATTTGGCGAAATCTGCTTCGCTCTACTTTCTAGCTGCAGCTTTCTCGCCAGTAATAGTAGTAGCTGCTACACTTTCTTTTTCATCGCCTCGGGGGATTCAAATTCCAACAATCCTCACACACAGTGCGTGAGAGAGGAGAGGAGAACAGTGGGAAAAGAGCCCACATTTCAGGGTTACATCACCATCAAATTTGTTACTATATATCTTGAAAGCTCCTCCGTTCCGCAGCAGTAAATGTGAAAACTACCAATGCTTCGTCGTCCCTTGTTTATCAACATCGTCATCATTTATGTTGTTTTTAGCTTAGACTTGTGTACGCAAGCTTTGGATCCACTGCATGTACAAGCCACTATCATGTATCCCTCCTAGTACCAACTTAAGAATGTTGATTTCTTGGTTGAATAATTATAATATAATAATAATATTAAAAAAATCAGTTAATATTGTTCTCAATATTTTTTTTTTTATGTGTCGACGGTGCATACAAGTAGTAAGTTGTATTTGATTGATCGAAAAATATTATTGTTCTTTTCAAATTATTCAACCGCATGAAACATAGAAAGATATAAAGTATATGGCTCCATCCTTTGTTGAAATAATGAACCAATGTTGTGATACATCAAATCAAATAACTTTTTTTATATATATATAAAATTTGTTTTCCTTCAAAAAAAGGGAAATGCATGCAGAGAAAATTGCAAAAGTGGATTTTTATGTATCTCTCGTTTTGTCTTTGAGTGCAAAGTCATTTATGCCTTCTGTGTAATATTCTCCCTCATTTCTCTCACGTTCTTATCAATTGAAACCACACACCCTTTTTCAGCATGTGGCCCATCTTCCTCAGTTCTTAGCCTTCTGTAATTTTATATTTTATAATTTAATAAATATTAAATAATTCATTATAATTAAAAATATAGATTTAATCCATTTTAAGTGTATGTTCAAAAAGAAATTTTTTTATGTTATGGTTCAAGTATCAAAGTCTCCTACTTGGGCCAATACTTGTACCTGAGACTACTGAGATGAAATTTTTTAGTTTTTACAATTATTTTTAAAGTTTATTTTGTGATATACTTCTTTAAAAATTGTGTGTTTTTTTTTATTTATAATACTATTTATTCGGTTAGCATGTGTTGTGATACACAATATATTTTTTTGTCTGAAAAGGCAGATTCAGAAGATCTAAATAATGCACTTTAATAACACAAGATATTATAATAAATGGGACAACTTAGTACGAAGCATATGTTTAGCGCCGAATTAATGTTGGCTCAAAGAAAACAAAGTAATGAAATCCGAGATAAAAATTTTTTTTATTGATTTTTAAATAATAATATCTCATTTGGATTTTCTCCCCTTTTCAAAGTGGTAAATGCATGAATATGCATGCACGTGCCAGCAGCCTTGCCTTATAATAGTGTTAATTATCGTTCATTAACTTGTCTTAATTATATGCAACACTTAATTAATATTCTAAATTTTATTTTTAAAATATTTTTATTTCATTTTCGAATTTAATTTCATCCTAAAAATATAAGGTTACTGTTGGATAATGGATGGGTCCGCCGGTCCAACCTATCCGGTTTCACAGTAAAAACCGGTCTACAAAATAATTCTTCATCTTCTTTGGTTATTATGTAAAAAAACACGTGCGAGGCTGCTTCAATGCGTGTGCGTACTATATGACTCGTGGGATTGTTGATAGTTTCATCAACGGTTGCAAGTGATTTTAAGTAATTGGAGCAATGAAAGCCATTGATCAAGGAGACAGTGAGAGGCAGATACGAATCCAGAAATTTTGTCGAGGAGGCAAAGAGGCAGATATCACGCATATTTAATCATATCCATAAAATATAACAACAAAATATAAATGATATATTTTTTTATTTCATATTGAACTTACAATATCCCTATATTACTTACAAATGATTCTACCCGCTCCATTAGAATGGTGATACCCTTATTCACAAATTGGATTTTTTTCAGTTTAAAAATATCATATAAAAATTATTATCGATCAAGTCTTTATTTTGTTTAAAACAGTGATAATAAAATAATTCAAAAATTTTAAACCGCATATAGACCGAAGCGTCAAAGTTTTAATACTAGAAAATATAGAAAAAGTTTAATATTATTGTTCATCCGAAATTAAAGCAATCACATTATTCTTATCTATCTTTCTATTAACTTCAATTACCACAATAAAACTTATCATTCAATGATTGTTATATAACTATCACTGTCCAGATTATATAAACTTGTTTTTTCTTCAAAAATCATTGGAAAAACAAATTATATACAAATTTTTTATTTTATTCTTATTTAATACATTAAAAAAATATTTGTACGTTTTTCAAAACGTAGCTGATAGATGTATATTAGTATAAGAATAAAAAAAATATTATTAAATATAGTATAAATTTATATATTTGATTAAAGAAGACGGAATTAAGAGTGCCCTGGAGTCAAAATTGAGGAGGAAAGTAAAAGCAAAAAAGATTGGTAAATGACGTTAACGGCAGGTAGCCTCTAAGTGAAAACCGAACCATCTCGCTCGCGCAAATATACATAAGCGGAAGAAGGGTCCTCACTGAAAAGACGTTTCTTTCAACTGTCAGAAAACAGAGGTGCGATCATTTCCAACCCCTTTCTTCTCATTTGTACACTTCATAAAACAAGATTTATCCTATTTGTAGCAATCGATTTTTTTCAACTCTGGTCGTCTTTCTCTACGTACTAAAGAATCTTGCGCTAGCTTCCATTTAAAGAGACTTGCTTTGATTACATTGCCGTTTAGAAATCCTAGGGAAAAAGTTCACTACTCTTATAATCCACGATAACTGTTTCTAAATTTGTATTATGAAGTGCCCATCTGTTTTGCTTTTTTCCTGCCATTACAACATGATATTAAGATTGAAATTTGAGCATAACTCAATCTTAAACACAAATTCAAAATAGAGGATTGTCAAAGTTTATATACGATTTTTAGATATTTTATTCAATCAATGTGAGACAACATATGCTCTCACGCTCAGAAATGAACATTTTATAAGACTTGTGGGTGATCCAACTATGGTTGGGTCCAACATATAACGGTAGCATTTGAACTCTGATATCATGTTAAGATTGATACTTATACATACTTTAACCCCGAAAACTAGCTGAAAAGGAGGATTATTCGAGTTCATATATGCAAATCTCAGGGATTTTATCCAACCGATGTGAGACAACTAAAATATAAAATTTATGGGATATTGCATATATGGACACGATCAATTATCTCTTTGAGCTAGTTTTTAAAGTTGAGTTTTATTCAAATTTTAATCTTAACAGAATATTAGAGCTCAGATTCTATTGTTGGATTACTCATAGTTATATGACTATAAATTTCACGCTTCATATATTCATTCTTGGATGGAAAAATATGTTAAATAGAATAAAATTCTTAAAAAGGAAATATATTGACAAATAAATATGTTAATAGAATAAAATCCTTAAAAAGTATATATATTGACAAATAATTATCTCTTTTTAAGATAGTTTTGAAATTAAGTTAGCTCAAATATTGTTTCAACACAATCTTTTTAACACTTGAACTTGTGGTGAAATTTTTATCTTGCAAAGGGACTTTGTCATGGGAGGGGAAGACGAAGGGTTGGGGGGTTTGCCACCAGCACCTAGTGGTTATCCGCTGTACCTGCAGAAAGAGGATAATTGGACGCAGTTTGATAACTCTGTGAATGCTATTTCTTTTGGGTTTGTAGCCACCGCTGTTCTCATTTCGATGTTTCTTGTCATGGCTATTTTCGAGAAGTTTCTTAGAACAACCTCCCCGGCTCTCTCTTCGGCCGGTGGCCGCCGGTTACAATCAGACATCGAGGCTCATAATCGTATTGGTGGCTTCAATGCTAAACTTGGGTACCCATCTCCGAAAGTGAGTATTTTGTCTTCAATTTAATCATTCATGTTAGTTATCGTGGTATTTCTACTTGGTTTTTCCTCTCTTTTATTTTTTTCTTCTTCCTCTTCATTTTATTTGGGTCTTTCTTTGTAGTTCTGCTCCATTTTTTGGCAATTTGGACGAACGATTTGTTTTTGCAGGCTGTGGTGATTGCTGTTCTGACAAAATCCAATAGATTCTTTATTATTCCTTTTTTTTTTTTAATTTTCTTCAACTTTCTACACTGCAACTAAAGCATTTAGACCGTCTAGTTTTACGGGAACTTGATTGCAATAACATATAAATAAAAAATTCATTGAAAAGTGGAATTGTACATGTCGTTTTCTGCAGCGTAAATTTTAAAATAATTTAGTAAAGATAACAGCATGTGCTTGTTCCTGGGATTTTGGCAACACGAACTCACGAAGAATAATGTGTACTATAATATTTTAAAACTTGGCTCATTCAAGAAGTTGTTAGCTGGTTTCTTGGTCCTACATCCATTGATGAGAAATCAAGCTGTAAGCCTAAATTATTTATTCTTCTCAATTCCATGTTTGTACCCCACAATTGTTTGTGAGCACTTTTTGGCCCATCATAAGAAATATTTATGACTCTTTGCGTGGCAAATCCCTTGTCCGGGAACAGGCTGCGGGTCTTGAAATTCTTTGTTTTTGTGTTAGTTCATTGTCTTTCTTCCAGCTTTAATCATGTGCCCACATTGGTTGGTTATGGGGAAAATCACTTTGGTATGAAAGTTGCACTTTTCCAATTTTTAGTGTGAATTTGTAATTTCATTCCTGTAAGTTGATTTTCTTTTTTTATTATTTTTTATCTGAATTTTAATTTTTAGTATTATAAATTGTATATCTTTTTTTCATTTTTATCGTTTCACTTGTATGTTTTTTTCATTTTTAGTCATTTTGACCAATAAACATGATGTAATTCGATCAAGATAGGACCAAAAGTGAAAAAAATTACAAGACTAAAAATAAAAACTCATCGTAGGACAAAAAAATGCAAGTTACGCGAGTAAAAATTTAAATTCATTGTTAATATGAAAAAAAAATTGAAAAAATTGAATGTTTTTTTTTTTTCACGAATGACGACTTTGTTGACTTATCTAATACTTTCTCTAGACAATCTAAATTAGTTTAAGCTATGTCTTGAGGGAGGAGTTCACTGAGATTTGGGATGTCTAGAGAGAACTCCATTTCTCTGAGCGAAAAATGCATTACCCCAAAGTTTGAGCATTAATCCCAAAAGCTTGGGCTTTAGCCTTTAGGTGTTATGCATTGTGTGGAGTGAGGTGACTTAAGCTCCACGACGAACATTTTAGAGGCATCTGGTAGAGGCCTTGATGATCATATGATCCACAGTTATTAAAAAAAGTGTCACAATTGGCATTTGGTGTTTTTTTGTGACTGTGAATTGTTATTCCGAAGTATAGCAGTTAGGAAAGGAATGTGGTTATAGTCTTATAGACATTCGCTGGGAACATGTCTGGTGATCGTTATATACTTGTTATACATTTACTTCCCCCGATAGATGGTATATATGAAGTTTGGAAGTTTCTTGTTGCCTTTGCAACAGATCAAGTAGGGGTTATCACCTATTGATTGGTCTTTGAATAAAAGAATATAATGGTTTCTCATTTTATCTTCTTTACGCGTAGAAGTCAATAAGCAACCAACAGACATTTGCACTGCTCTGTCCTCGTCTAGGATATTAGAACAATCGAAATGATTGCTAAACATTCATTTCCTAGTTTTTCTGTCTCTATTTACCTGGCATTGTTTCGGATCAGATATTTGGTGAAACATGATGCAACAAGGGCATAAAGCTCAAGAACGTTGCTTTTTTTTTTTGCTCAGATAAGAGAGACTGAAGATTTTCCTTTGGTGATAATATGAAAAAGGTTAATTTGAACTGAGTCGACTCCCACGAGGGTATAAACAAGATCGTGAATGTTTGGGATTTTAGAATAATTGGCATCCACGCACACACTAGGAATACTTTTTGGAGTGTTAGATTGACTGTTTGGTATTTCACTCCAAAAATGCTTGCTTATTTTTCTTGTCACACCAAATCATTTCAATTCATTTTCTCAGAGGCCAGTCAACGCCAGAGAAGTTTTGGTACTAATGCCGGGCGATAACGTTCCCAAGTATATTGCACATCCAGCAGTACCCTTTCCTTGTCCTCCAGAACGCATGCATTGGCCTTCACATCAGCAACCATCCAACTTACAAGAATGTCCCGCCTCTACCTGAACTCAAGAAGTCGTGCCATGCAAAACAAAATCAAACTCTTTCGTGACCATGGCGCTGGAAACTAGTCAATCGAGCAGAAGACACACAGCTGGTACAGATGCGCATATTCAACTGGAAACCTGAAGGAAGGCAAGGGCTTCCGTGGTCTCCGAGTGTGGTGTGTATATGTTTGCTATGATCTTTATGCAGGATTTTGTAAATATCTATCATCGTTTGAAAAAAAATATCTCCTTGTCTGAATCATATATTAAGGAGAGGCGAGGGCCATCTCGCAGGTAGTTTTTTTGCCGAAATCAATGCAATTCGATTCTTTGGTCCAAAGAAGCTTCGAAGTCCTCTGTGCATATATATGGAATGATATTTAAAATGTAACAGCTCATATTGGAAACCGGGTGTTTCAGTTAATTACAATTTGAGTTACAATTGTACCAATTAATTTATGGTTGTTATGTACGTGTAAATCAATGCATGTTTGAGGTAATATTGAACCAACCATTGTGGCGGAGTCTGTAATTGGTATGAGAGCAATTTAATTTGAATATTCTACTTTAAATCTTTTAAATAATATGGAAAATCAAATGTTATATTGATCTATGAGTGGGTCTCATGTGAGACCATCTCACGGATCTTAATATGTGAGACGGGTCAATCCTATTCATATTCACAATAAAAAGTAATACTCTTAGCATAAAAAGTAATATTTTTTCATGTCTGACCCAAATAAGAGATTCGTCTCACAAATACGACCCGTGAGACTGTCTTACACAAGTTTTTACCTTGATTATCTATATATCTTATCATAACATATCTTATCATAATATATTTGTTAGGCAGTCTGATTGATCAATTTTATGAGATATGTTTTCTATTTTGGTTACTCATAAAATAATATTAAGTTTATGTCAAAGTTAATTTTTTTTTTTAATTTTAAATATGAGTAGGATTTATCTGTTTCACAACTAAAAATATGTTAAACCGTTTTTAAGAGATTTACTCATAACATATCGTGAAAGAAATTGGATAACGAGAGGTAAATGAATATGATATTTTTCATCCTCGGTCGAATCTCAATCCTTGACATACCTAAATTACTCTTTTAGGCTACGTTTGGTTTGGAGGATAAAATAAACTAATGATTAGTATATAAATGATAAAAGAAATGATTGTGATAGAAATGTAATATATAATGTAAAATTGTATTATGTTTGGTATGATTTTTAAGTGAGATAATTTTGAATTTTTTGATGAAATGACAAAATTGCCCTTTCTTCTTTTTTTCTTCTTCCATTCCGACGGTGGAGGCGGAGGCGACGGGGTCGGCCGGAGACGGTTGCGGTGGTCGACGACGGCGGCGTCGGCCGGTGGTCGGCCGGAATCTGCGGTGGTGGTCGGCCGGAAGCGGCGGCGGCCGGAGGTGGTGGCCGGCGGTGGCCGACGGTTGTCGGTGGACGGTCGGTGGAAGGAAGTGGTGGTGAGTTTGAATTTAGGAGAATGGTAAAATTGGAAAAATATGATGGATTAAAAGTGGGATAAATAATCATAGAGGGTGAGGAGATATTATTTTAACATATATAATATAACCTTATCATTCATAGGATAGATTGACTTGGTTAAATAATCACGCATACCAAACGAGAAATAAGGTGAGTTAAAAAAAATAAACCCACCTTATCCCCAATACCAAACACCCCCTTAGTACACTCGAAATTACATCCCCAACCAATATTTTCTCCAAGTATAAAGCATTCCAAGGATACATGTGGATTTTCAAGCTACTCGTCACTCCTGGTTGGCCCCTGGTTTTCTCCAATATTGTCTTCCCCTCCATCCAACATACGAATCTTTCCCCCCTGAAACTGAGCCGCCCTGACCGGGAGACCTACTCATCTCTTCTCATTGACTCCGAACCATATCATTTTTGATGACCCAGAATGCTGCTCTTCTTAGTGCTGCAGGACCCATGTCCTGATACGTGCCGGACCCGATCAGGTGAGGGCTCGGATATACTACCTGGAGATCTCCCGATGGTTTTCTCTCTCCTCCCGGCCGCAGCATATGAATCGTTCCTTACCCAGGCCGGTGAATTACTCTGTCGGATTTTATAAACGTTGTTGCTCCTGTGCCCGTTTTGTTCTTTCTTCTCTGTCATTGTCGTCGATCGAAGGATTCACGCTTTCGCTGAGAGTGCCGCAGGCTGCTCCTCGTTACCGGAAACCAGTGAACATTTCTTGAAAACGTCGCCGTCTCGTTGTTTCATCTCATCTGGGGTGGTCTTGGAAAACTCATGCATTAGCAAAGGCGAACACTTTATGAGAGTTGAGCTTGTGTTGTTTTCGAGGAAGGGAGGAATGTTTGAGAGGGCTTCTTTCACTGTTTTGCTTGTCTGAGGTGGAGATTTACTGGTATGTTTTATTGCACTCTTTGGTGGAGTGTTTTTCGTGCTGACACAGCAACCCATTGGATTTTAAGGGTTGCTTTTAAGGTTAGTTATAACAAAAGACAATCTGTTTAGATTTCCTCAACGAGTTACAGCTCTGAGCCAGTTTGCATGGAACGATGACGGGTTTACAGGGAATCGTTTAATATGAGGAGTTGTTTCCATGATGTTTTCCATAATTCACATGCATCAACGTATTTTTCTGGTCAACCACATCAACGTTATTGAATGGCTTTTATAGATTTGGATTATCAAATCCAAAGCGTGCATTTGCCTCTCTCTTCCTGCAACACACTGTACATACCCTCGCCTTGACAAACATACAAGGAATTCAGGTATACCAGCTTCTCATTTGTTTTATGATATCACTAAACAAGTAAAGAAGGAAAACACGTGTCAGAGGAGCAGGTGAATCGAAACACAACTAAAACCAATACTAAACAAATTCACTGAAGTTTGGTCTATTATAGGCCTTAAAAACTTGTTTTATAGGCCTTAAAAACTTGTTTTTCAACAAACATTGCGGTAAAATTAAATAAACATAAAAGTTGTTAAAAGGAAATCAATAGCGCGTTTTGTCTGACCAGCTGCCTCGCCTTCTAGAATCTCTGTTCAACCTTTGAATCATAGATTGTCATAGATTTCTTCGTCCCCCTTCACCCCAAGCTTCAAACTTTTCTTCAAAATTTTAAGTAGATAAGTAGATTTTGAAGCTCTCTTTTGTTGTTGCTATACTAGATAATTTAATTTACTTGGGGAAGATGGCTGGCCGATATGATCGTAACCCATTTGATGAAGAAGAGGAAGTCAATCCCTTTGCTGTTAGTTATATCTGTTTATTTCTTCATTTGTGTCTTGGGTTGCTTGTGGATACCGATTTTGGGTTCTAAAACGCGCAAAACCGAAGTTATTTTGCTGTTTTCATGTAAAGAATTTGTTTGGAGGAAGATAAGAGTTGGGGTTTTCTTTTGATGATTGGTTTGGGTTCATTGCTTGATTAAATATGGATTCCTTGTGATTTTGAAGTCACTCGCTCCCTGAATATTGTTTGGCATGTAAAATCGTGTTTTCCCCCTAAGTTGTGCTTGCCGTCTATGAATTTTCAGTTGCTTTTTTCAATCAGGTTTGCTGAAATTTCCATTTAAGTTGCCCATGTACGTTAGGTACCAAAAGTTTGTCGATTAGACTTTGTAAGTCTCAATTTTTGTCCATTTTTTCAATTGACACGGCAATGTGCATATAAATCTAGGATGATGGGGCAAGAGGTAAAGCAAGATCCAACTATAGCGGAGGCTCATTCTATACGACGGTGAGTTCATCCGTTCCAAGGTTTAGAAATAACTTTATTCCATTCTTAAAATTTAAGATACTCGATCTCTCGGCACCTTGATAATTTAATTGAGCAATATGAATTGCTGTATTATCATCAATCACATGAAACATTGATTTCTATATTTTCAGACCGCCACGAACTCAAGACTTTCGCCCCTTCCTCCAGAACCTGCTGATTTCTACAATCCTACAGCTCCTGTTGATATTCCTATTGATAGTGCTGCGGTAGGTGCAAGTTTTTAGTATTAACCTGCAACACTATATTTGTTTCTTCAATTATCTTTTTCTTCACTACGTCTTTTAAGAAAATAACTACAAATACAGGACTTGAAAAAGAAAGAAAGAGAGCTACAAGCTAAGGAAAATGAACTGAAAAGGAGGGAACAGGTAACCGCATATGCAGAACGTGAATTTTGGGCATCTTTTGGTCCCTGATGTGATATGAATTTATTCAGTGACTCGTCTTGTAGACCCTGCTAGAAATCCTTCTGAGCTATATTTAGTGACTCCAAAGGACCAACCAATGGTAATCTGGAAAACTCAGTGCGAGAGTCCTTCTGAGCTCTTAACATCCATTTATATTGCACCTCTATGCCTGCAGTAATTGCACTTCTCCATCAAGCATCAATATTTAATTCTTCGAATAGAATACTTGGGAGGAGTTCCTAGATTGTAGCCCAATAGCTACGAGCAATTAAGCATAATACAAAGGGTTTCTCGTGTGCATCATTTAACTTGTGTATATGTGTCCACTGGTCAACATTTTACATCATGTCAATTAATTTTTACCTGTTGTGCCATGGAATACGCATATCTCTACAATGGTATGATATCATACACTTATGTGTCATGGAAGTCACATATTTCCACAATGGTATGATATCGTTCATTTTTTGCATAAAGGACTTTACCCAAAAGTCTTAATACCAATGGAGATATAATTTCGTCTTATTAACTCATGATCTTCCTATGTATCTTCCAATATGAGACTTTGGTTGCTTTCCCAAGAATCCTTCCCTCACACAAAGTTCCCCTATTATTCTCGTGGTTCGGGCCTTCCCTCAAGTCTTATTTGCCACCAATCGTGGTCACTCTTCTTCACCTTGTTGGGGCGCACGTCTTACATGA
The DNA here is from genome assembly GCF_012295235.1 of Primulina huaijiensis. Lineage (NCBI taxonomy): Eukaryota > Viridiplantae > Streptophyta > Magnoliopsida > Lamiales > Gesneriaceae > Primulina > Primulina huaijiensis. The sequence continues at coordinate 22,849,646 of NC_133314.1, forward strand.
AATATCGAGAGCATCACTCACCTCGAGAGCTTATCAAAGAATTTTACCGGAGCCCTGACTTCATTTGTTTAAATATCAGAAGATTCCACCCACATGGCTCGATCTCGACCATGGCTCTGATACCACTTGTTACACTTGTTGTAACATAGAAGTCACATATCTCCACGATTGTAGATTTGCTTTTGGTCTTTACCTAAAAGAATTCATACCAATAGAGATATTCTTCCATCTTATTAACCCATGATCTTCTTTTTGATTTTCCAATATGGAACTTTGGTTGCATTATCAACAATCCTTCCCTTAAACAAAGTTCCACCATTATTCTCATGGTTCTGGATACTCTCAAGTCTATGCTTTCTTCAATCGAGGTCATTCCTCTTCAGTCTTCACTGCGTTAGGGCGCACACTTTATATGAAATACCGGGAGCATCACACCTCGAGAGGTCATCACGGATTTACTGAGAGCCCTCACCTCATTCGTTTAAATATCTGAGGATTCCACCCACATGGCTCGACCTTAACCATGACTCTGATACCACTTGTTGTGTCATGGAAGTCACATATCTCCACAATGGTATGATATTGTACACATTGAGCATAAACCTTCATGAATTTGCTTTTGAACTTTGCCCAAAAGGCCTCATACCATTGGAGATATCATTCCATCTTATTAACCAATGATTTTTCAATGTATGACTTTGGTTGCATTCCCAACAGTGCATGATAGGCCCAATCCATTCCGAGCTAGAAGCCCTCCCTCATTTTTTCAATTTTTGTGTATAAGCTAGGGTTTGAAAATAATTTGAGTTTGAACTCAATTGAAAAACGATCGACCTTGAGCTCAAACCACGAGTTTGAGCACATGCGTGAAATTTATTTATAAATAAAATCAACAATAGTATTTTATATAATATTAAATATATATTTTTTTCAAGAAATTTATCTCAGAGCGACTTACAAGCTCATGGACTACTAGATTGAGTTTGTGCTCGAGTTCAAAATTTTCAACTCAATAGACCCTGAGCCAGCCAGCTCGACGCTCACCTTTCATTCCTATGTTCACCCCAAAAAAACGAATCATCACATGTAAGATGTTTTTAGTTTGGACTCTCCTAATACTTGTCAATGATGCCCTGCAGGAAGTTAGAAGGAAAGAAGAAGCTGCTGCACGAGGTGCCTTTTCTTATTTAATTGAATCTTCTTATTGTTTATTGTTTATAAAAAAATCTTCTTATTATCTTGAATTCACACCTATAATGAAGATAAGATCGTTGTTTTTCGTTTCTGTGCAGCTGGTATTGTTCTTGAGGAGAAAAATTGGCCTCCCTTTTTTCCCATCATTCATCATGACATTGCAAATGAAATACCAATTCATCTGCAGAGGCTACAATATGTTGCATTTACAACCTTGTTGGGTATGTAATTTGATAGCATTGTTGTGGAAGTTCTGTGTTTTTCTTGCCACTCATGCTATTCTGCTAAATTAATCCTGTAGTTTCTCATTCCCCTTTTGATAATCTTTTTACTATTCATTTTGTAAAGGGTTAAAAATGGTCACGAGTTGTCATAATTTATCCAGATATAACAAAATAGAAGTAATTTATTTTGCATGGCTGACATTTGTTTGCTACTTAAGAGAAATCTGTTTGTAAATTTCTGATATCATGTGTATGACTTAAGACTTTCATCACCTTTCCTTTTTAAAATTGAAGCACTATGCATTTGGATGAAATTTATTCCAGACAACTCATTGATTAGATAACGTGTGTTGAATTAGGTGCAAACATTTTTTTCGTCTTAATTCAACTGGGGTTGCCAGATTATTTTTGTGTATCAAAGAAAGCCATGACCATGCTACTACATGTAAAATTGGAGATCCTGCATGTTTCTGTATCCATGGTTCACTGGCATCAAAATTAATCTGAGTGTAGGATTGCAATTTTGAATACATCAAAGAAATCTTGTCATTGATTGCAAGAGTTCCCTGTTACTTGTCCTTGAGGATATAAGGAGGATTGTATAGGAATGCTACTAATTATCCTTGTGCTGTTTGTGATCAGGACTCACATTTGCCCTTTTCTGGAATTTGGTTGCTGTGACTGCCGCGTGGATTAAACTTGGAGGTTAGTGTCCAGTCACGCTATTGTGTACTATTATTGATGTCTGTGTTTTGGACTCATGTTTTAACTTTATAATCCATCTCATAGATCCGAAGATCTGGTTTCTTGGTATTATTTATTTCATTTCTGGGGTTCCAGGAGCCTATGTGTTATGGTATCGTCCACTTTACCGAGCTTTTAGGTTTGTCCTTCTATCTTTTGCAAAACTAAATTTACAGTTATATACTCGAGAATGATTTATGGTGGAAAACGTGGGGATTCAAAAGGTTGTCACTAAAACTTGATATATGGACAGCTTTCTAGGTCAGGGAAATTTGTCAATGTGGAAACTTGAATTTCATTGAATGCCTGAATTTTTTGTACCATACATGGATCAACTGTTGGCAATTTCTTCATAGAGGTTGACTTGTTATTCCTTTAAATATTACAGAACAGAGAGTGCGTTGAAGTTTGGGTGGTTTTTCTTGTTTTACTTGGTAAGTTTCTTGTATGAATAATTATGGATTTTTGCGTCTGAAACTAAACCGATCACAATGCTTCATTGCATATCCTTACAGCTTCACATTGGCTTTTGTATATTTGCGGCGGTTGCTCCTCCAATTGTTTTCAAAGGGAAATCCCTGACGTAAGTCTTCCTTGAAATTTTTTCAACTGAGTTGCTTTTCACGATTTCCGCCAGCAAATCCTTATTCTCATAATTTGAATTATTTTATTTGAAACTGTGTTGTATTATCCTCAAAAGCTTTTCGATTGATATTTAAGTCTGATCATGGATGCTGGTTTTTACAGAGGTATCCTGCCAGCTATAGATATCATAGGCGATCATGCTATAGTTGGGGTGAGTTTTTAATCCCTGCTTAGCTGTAACAATGAGCACAGTAGTTTAACATCTCTGAAGCAGATTAAGTTTATGATTTTATTGATACAAAAGGGATCCCTCCACTTTGTTCTGTAGCAGTAATCTGAGATAAAATAATCGATTTCACAGGTTTTCTACTTTATTGGGTTCGGACTATTTTGCCTGGAATCAGTTCTAAGCCTTTGGGTTATTCAGGTCTGGCATTTTTTATCGGTTGATTTTCCAGATATTAATTCCATTCTACGCAATACAAGCGAGTCGTTTGGTCAGAAATCTTACTGTTGCTTCCTATCGATTGTGCAGCAAGTATATATGTACTTCCGAGGCAGTGGCAAAGCAGCAGAAATGAAGCGTGAAGTCGCTAGGGGTGCCGTGAGAGCGGCAATATAACATCCAAAAACGTCCCACATCGATGCAGGATCCCCATGGATCAAGTAGTAAAATTGGTCGTGACGTGTAAATTTTATTCTATGAATTCGAGTGTTCTTTTTTAGTTGGCAAACTACAGTTACAGTATTTTTTTATTTTTTTAAAATGAGATGAATCCGAGGGAAGGACATGAAACAGAACAGAAAGTTAATAGAATTAGAGCTACTGTATCCAAAAAAATCATGTGTAATACTTTGAATTCTCTTAGATACTCTGATTGTTCCAGCAACCAAAACAGGTAGGATATTATCGGGAGAACGGAAAAGATCGTTTTAAAGGGTGAGGACTAGCCATTTCTCACCATCACCCACGGCTATATGAGTCGAGACCCTCCTTTACCCTCTCTGATTGTGTCCAATGTTTACGTAGGCACTGTTCTAAAAACTGGATCCCCACCACCCAAAACCAGGTTATTTTTCAGAAGATGGAGAATGCACCAAGCAACACGAGTAATCTAAGCACAATTAATCACATATATTTATTTTTTAATTCTTTTATTTTGAAGGTATATCTTTTTATTTTAAAATAATAAATTAGGTTTATAATTTATATGTTTATTTTTTTAATTTTAATTATGATTAAGCATGTCTGATAATGATTTGACAAATATTTAACATTTTTAATGTGGTCTAGTAGCAAAAACAAATAAAGATTGTAATTTTGAGATTTTTATGCTTCTATAAATATGAGAATTAATGCATTAGACTTAAATTTATCATATTTATGTATTATTTTATCTATTTATTGGTTTGAGATAATTACAATTACACTAAAAATAAAAAACGCTTTTTCACGCTTAAGCCTGTGTTAATCTCGCTTAAGCTTGAAAAACTTGGAGCTCGACATCCACGCTTCGGGCGCTTCACGCTTTTTAGAACCTTGCTCATGGGTGTAGCTTTTGTCCAAAATGGAAAGCTGCGAATTGACCGAATCACCCTCGTACCGTGCACCTCCGCATCTGCTTCTTCCGACCGTCCCCGCTCACTCTCTCCTTCCCCATTGTAATAGTCTCATCTTTCGGTAATAGTAATTAAATTCAAGCGTATGTACGGGAATTTGGTGAGAAAGAAGTATGATTCCACAGCAATGGACGCCTCCGTGTAACAGTCAATGCACCAACAAATATGCTGCTCTCATGCAAATCCCATGTGAATTTGTTCTCTCTTCTTCCTTGTTACGACGTTAATTTGATTTGTGTATCCTTACAAAACGTTATACACGTTTAAAATCTGGATTTTTCCCTTTCGTTGAAAGCTTGCTATTTTCTGTTTGGGGGAATTCCGGTCCTCTGTTATTTGTTTCCCCTCTGTTATTTTCTGTGTTCATGAATCATGTTCACGTGGGGATGTTTTATTCTTATATGGTGATCGTGTTGAAGATTCACCAATTTGGATACTTCTGAGGGGGAATTCTGTGACAAGATGGTGTTTTCCCAAAGTGGATGATAAAGGATTTTTTGTGTCAAGTTATGCTTTTCTCATCGAATTCATCGACTTTTTTTTTGCGGCTGAAGCTGTCCTGCTGCAACTTTTTCATGATACTGAACTTTAGAGAAATGTAATGATTTTGTAGATATCCGGGGTTGTAAATGATAGCAAAAGTTTTGAAAATTCTAATTTTATGCGTTTGTGTTTCAAATCTGAGACTCTATGCTATGAGCATAAATTGCAGTCTGATTCGTTTATGAGCTTCTGAGACATGGATCACAACATGAAAGCGTTATGCAACATTTTGCATTTATTTTATCTCAGAACGAATCTGAAAAGAATCCCATAATTTTGTTTTCAATTATGTTTTGTGGGATTACAACATCTTGGCTTGGGTGCGTACTGTTGCGTATCACCTAAACAGTGCAAAAGGTCTTACGGTCTTGGCCACGTCTTGCTTGACATTCAGTAAATTCTTCTTTAAAAAGCTAAGAAATTTTCAAACTTAAAGACCGAGGAAAAAGGAAATTTTTTTATGAGGGAAATATGTTACAAGAGATTTTACTTTGGATATTTAATTCATTATAGAGTTCAGGTTTGGTAGTCATCTTCCTTGTACATATATAAATTCGACCTTTGTTAGTTGGCCTTTTCCTTTATCATTCATGTTCTTGTGATTTGCATTTCATTGTTTATCTGCATTTACAGTTTTATGAAGCAAGATTGGACTAAACATTATCTAGGTTCTTGTAGGGAGAGTGTTTTGCAAGAAGGGTTGCGATGCTGATGGTGACACATGGGATGAATGTAAGTTTTTGTTCCGTCTCAACCACTTTGCCAATAAACTGCTATTTTTTTAGTTATGGTTATTATCTTCTGCATACAGTTCCTTTTATATGTATTCTTGTGATATGATTCACTTATTCCATCATACTCGTATTTTTTTGTTCATCTCCATCAAATCTTTTTTAGGTGTACTTTTCTGAGTTGCTATGACGATGTTGTCATAAATAAATAATCCCACGGTAGTCCGTTTATTTCACTGGATATTATAGTCTATCGTCATCTTTAAAAACTTCACAACTAACTGGCCATTTGAGATCAGGTTTGAGTGAATGCGATGAAATATGCTACAAAGACCCAGTCCTCAGGGACCAGAAATGGAGTGCTTATATTGATCGTTCTCCTGGTTCTGTTAGCTACTCAGAGGCAATTCCCTGTCTTGAGTCTTTTTTTAGCCATGTTTGTGCGTTTGTGTACACATGCATTTTCTCAGTCACTCATTTTCTAACTGGTAATTTCTGTATAAAAAGCAATTAATAGTATAGTCGACTGGATGATGCCTTCCCTTAGTAACTCATGTTTACGGCGTCTTACATTTCGTTTACTCAAAATTACATGTATATTGCTCCTCTTTCTCTGCTCGTAACAGGAATGCTTCCATGCATGCGTAGCTGGCTGTGGGTACAAGGTCAGTAACAATCTAAGCTTTGAAAGCTTTTTTAATTTTAAATAGATAATCTAGATTAAGAATATTAAGAATGTGAAAATGGTACCTTTTGGTCTTTTCCGTTATCAATGGAATGGTCTCCACTAACGTTTCTCCTGAAATAAAATAAGCACATGATTCTTGATTGGCTTCTATAAGAGCTAACCGTACAATGGAAGCTCTGCTTTGATATCGCTAATAGAGAATGTGAATGTTTGAAGTTTAACGAGTATATTGTTCTTTCATTGCAGTTTGAGATTCCTTCAGATCAAATCAATCAAGTTAATTCTAGATCACCGAAGCCGCCAATCGAAGAGAAACCAGCTGCCCCTCCTGCTCTCGAACCCAGACCACCTTGTAAATCCATTCTGACTAATGAAGAGATACCTAGCACTTCTGCATAGTGTGAGAGCTAAAAACAGTGTTATATCATCTCAGATTTTTCCTGTGGTAGAACTACCTTGCTGCCGCCTAAAGTGTACCATGATCATTACCTGTGTTTCTTTCAGGCAAAATCAACATAAAAAGCAGAACAGTCATATTTTGCTCATACTGTTCTCGTGAAATTAGCTATTCCAGAGCAAGGATGATTTTAGGTATGTCTAGTGATTACGACAAATTAACGGGAGACGACCAAGTATTCAGCTTTATATATTTTTTTTCTAGTGTTAGCTAGCGGTTTAGTGTTGATCAATGAATTTTGCAGATGACTGTAATGAGTTTTCAAGAAGTATGCAAGGTTTCATAGTTTTCTAACCTTTTTGTTTTCAAAAAATTGAACACAACAAAATAACATCAATGACCAATTTATTGTGTTCCAAAAATAACAATAAACCCTTTTTTATGCTGTTAAATAGGATCCTTTATTATCAAATTATTTGGCTTCGAAATCACATATATTTTGTGTGTCAATTATCAAACAATCTTGAGGTTCTCTGATATGGACTGTCACTTGTGTGTACTTATCAAATCAAGGATATAAGCAAATTTAGATACACACAGTTTCAGGTTCAATATAATTAATCTTTTATAATTTATTTAAAATATCTCGTGTTTATTATGTTATATTAATTACATCAATCAAATAATTGAATTATTTTTAATTTCAAATGATGTCTTATTGTATTAGTTATCGCAAATAATGTGATCTCTAAATTAATTGGGATTACTAATAATAGTTTCCTTGATTAGCACTGATACTTTTGTCATACTAAGCTTCAACTAAAATCGTGATTAAGCACCTAGACTGGTGTTCAAACCAACCAGCCACAAAATGCCCAAATCATTTTATTTGTTATTTTAATTTTTTTTTGTTTAAAAATTGTAAAACCAACCGATATAATCGAAAAAAATGTGGGATCTTTTCAATTGTAAACACAACTGGACAAATTCTGAGCGGATGAAAATCTTAAACAAAAATTTAACGACTAGTTAACAACTATTTTAATAAAAAAAATTATATTTTCATGTATAAATATTCATCAGTTTTCACAAATTATTTCATTTATCCAAACATATTATTCTACATCATAAATCTCTCCAAAAATCTTCTATTTACTATTTCCGAATTTCATTTTTAATATTTATTTCTATAATACTATTTTTTATTCGAAATGAATGCAAATAACAAATGATTTTTTAGGGATTTTGTGAATTATCCAACAATGCAAAAAGAAAATGCTTCTTTCCACAATTCACAAAAGCCAACAAATTATTCATATAGTCTATATCCACAAATTATCAATATAGTCCGCATAATCAAATTATTCATATAATAAATTTTCTCCAAATTATCTAATCCATATGCAACCGATATGTATTTTACATCTATGACAGAGAATGAATCGACCACTCTGAGTTATGTCCCTGAGACTCAACTGGGCGACAATGAATTCTCAGTTGAACTCGCAAATTTGGAGAAAACAAATTCTGGCGATGAGGTTAAGAGAAAGTGGTTAACCTGGAAAAAATTTAAAAACGAGGTCTTAGCGAGATTGATTGTCACTATCAACATTGACTCAATCATCGACAGTGATCAGAAAACAAATGCTTTTATGGGGATGTGTTGCAAGCTACCACAATAAAAATCGTCTCGCAGGTACACCCAACAGAAGTGCAAGTGTAATATGATCGTACTAACACAATACCATCAAAAAAAATATATATCGATTCAACGCAAATTACAATAGTGTCTATAGTGCGTCTCGTAGGGTATTTGGGACCTCAAGAGGAGGTTGTTTAAGAAAAGACAAGAGGCTGCAATAAAAGATATCGAACGGGCATTTGGGGTGCTCCAAACTCGATGGGCAATGGTCAGAGGTCCAACCTGTTATTGGTACTGGAAAAAGTTAAAATATATTATGTTAACATGCATTATTTTGAAAAAAATGACTATTGAAGATGAAGGTTGTCACGTAACAAATTAGTACAACGAGAAGGTGATGAACCTACATAATCCGTCCATGGCTTAAACCGATGATTTTATGATTATCTCCGAACAAATTCAGAACTACGTGACAATCAGGTACATTACCAATTTTGCACCGATTTAGTTGGGTATATTTGGACAAAATACACCAATAATATTTTAATTAATATTTTACATATTTCAGAACGTTTATATGTTTTTTAAAAAAATTTATGCAAGTGTAATTTTTTTCTATGTTGTACTCTTTCGTTTCAAATATATAATTAGCCATGTAATTATTGGGATTGCTCTCCCCTCGGATGACACAAATTGGAAACTTTTATTATTTGCTGAAACTTTTAATAATAATAATATTCCACGCCAGTAGTTGTATATACTGCAACATAAGTAAAAAAAATAAAAAATAAAAAAGTAAGAAAATTATATATATATTCTATATATACTAGGTATAGGTACCTCAAAGTTTTGAGGTGTATACCCAGTGTTTATGTGATAAATGATAAATATTGTTAGGTGTTTATCCAATTTTGTATGCAGTAAATGGTAACTTTTGTATATAATTTAAAAACGATAAATATGTATTCATATTTGTATATATTTAATTGTATGGGCGAGGAAGACGATCAGCGGACGAGGTGGGAGAGGGAAGAAATTTGGGAGAGAAGGGTCGCAAGTAGATAGGTGCGAAATAAGATGAAAGGAAAGAGAAAACTGATTACAACAACTTTGAGGGAAGCAGCTTTCTCTAGACAGCGAATATTTTTGCTTTGTTGGAAGACCCAGCATATAACACGTATTGTTTTGGTGACGGCAACCGTACAAAAACAAGCCCATTTCAAATTTTTTGTGCTTTCATATATGCTAGATATAGGCACCTCAAATTTTTGAAGTGTTTACCCAAGGTTTCATGCAGTAAATGATAAATTTTGTTTATAATTTAAAAACGCTAAATATGTGTTTATATTTGCATATATTTAATTCTAGGGGTTCTTTTTCCAATGGATTACAATTACATAGATATAAACTAAACAAAAACAGTTGGAGTTTTTTTTTTTGGTAAAATAACATAGTAAACCATATATATTTATTTGTGTAAGAAAATTTAGATATGCAAAATATGGGAAGCAGAAAAATTATTATTATAACTATCAAATATCATAGGGAATTAGTTTATGTATAGGAAGTATAGTTGGGTTTAAATGATTAAAGCATGTGTTTTTTTGTTTATTTATTGGGTACAGGTAAAAAATATATGTTTTGTATATATTTTAAGTAGTTATTATTTTCAAAATTTTAGTAATGGGAATGGGTTATATATGTAAACTGTTTTATTTTGTGTTTAAATGTTCTTTTTCTTAGAGTAATTAATTTGTTTGAATAATGGCATGTTTAGAAAGTAAGGTATAACATATGTTTAAAAATATAAATGCTATAAATAAAATTTATGACCAAGCCTGTGTGGAGTTTGTAGGTGTTTACACATGACATAGGTGGGTCAGTATATTAACACAAATTAAGGAATTAATATTCTAAATGCATGCATGTGAATATAAACTTTTTCTAAGCTTAAAAAATATTTTAGGAGGTTAACAATAAGTAGATTTTACATACAGTTTCATTTTTAAAAGCTGATCTTGACATTTATATTTCGCAAAATTATAATTTTTTAAGTTGTTTAGGTAAAGAAGTATGGAAGAAAGTATGTCGAAACCTAAAGGATTTTTTATGAATTTATAAATCAAAATTAGCACATTCTTAGTTTTGTAAATATTAGCTTTTTTGACCAGTTTTTTTTTACATCATGTTGTTGTAAAGCAAGTGTTTTATTTTTTTGGTTGCGACGCATATTTTTTTGCAGCCTACGATCTTCTAAGCAAGCATATTTTCGTTTATAAAAGTTCTTAGTCCTATTAGTTTCTGTTGCAATATCATTTTTTTGGTCTAGCCATCAGGGTTATTTTATAAAATTAAGTATATCAAAATGTCTAATTTTAATATCACTTTACTATTATATAAAATTTTGAAACAAAGCTAGATATGACACTTTTTTAAAAAAAATATAAGCGAACAAAAATTAACTATAACCTATAGTTTGACACTGCAAAAGTTAATGGTTACAAGCTGCCTATGGCAATGAAAGTAGAGAAATAAAACATATGTTGAGGAAAACGAAGAACATTAAAGGGCAGAACAATAAAATTCTGAACGAAGAACGAACCTGTATGCAGTATGAGAAGATGAGCTCGCCATAGTTTAATCTGTTGAAGCTTCTTACTGAGCGCAATATGTCTCTATATACAAAAATCAAAATAAATATATACAAAAAAGGGAAAACATCCCAATGTAGCGCAGTAATATATTAAGTTGCTGATTACCAAGCGTGTAAAACAATCTATTACCATAATCTGTCGAGCTGAGAAAGCCTAAATCAACAATTTCCTTATTAATTGTAATTTAAGTTCTTTTTTTGTAATAACCATTTCAAGTCATGCATCCTATGCCTATTATTTATTCAGTAGTAAATAATACGCTAAATTAAATATAAAAATTCTGTATGTGTAGCTGTGACCAAGCCAATCTTTGTGGAAACAAAGCAGCATATTAACATCAATTCAGTTTTTAAACTGAAAAAACACATGTTTTTAGAGACAGAGTGTTTTATCTGCACAAAATAGGGAAAACTATACAATTTTCTTGTTCGAAGCAAAAGTTAATAAAATAGTTAAAATGGTCTAAAGCTTCGCACAAACCAAAACTGAATTCTTGGGGCCAACAACATTTAGCTTAAAGTCTGTTCAAAGTTAGGGCAAAATCACAAAACCTGCTGTCTAAGCAAGGTAATAACAAATGGAATGTAAAGCACCACTAACATATTGAAGCAAAACTTAGGTAAGGAGACAAAGAACTAACTAATTCAAGAAACGTTTGCAACACTAAGAAATAGATAACGCCGTTAACCCAAAAGCAAAGGACCTAGAAGAAAACCAAAATCAATATAGCTATCTACATGCCCAAAACAGTATAAAAAAAACACTAAATCCAAATACAGCATAGTTAATAAACAACAAGAAACAAATTAGAGCAAAACAAATAGTTAATAAACAACGAGAAACAAATTAGAGCAAAACAATTTCCAAAAAAATTAAAAGCCTATACGAAAGCTCAACAAAATTTTTCTGGTAGTAACTCAATTAAACAGCAGAAGTCACAACAATAAAAAAACGAAAGCTCTCCCCTAAAACAAGGGAGAAACAGAAGACATCTACGAAGACATAAGACAAATGACTCCAAAATAACGACGTCTGCGTCCAACAGCGGAATCAAAGACAACGAAACAGAGGGGAAGGCGCACCTGTAAACACCGTATGGTTCTGCAGCGGTGAGATCGAGCAACGGGTGAATCTTTTAAGGGGAAATACTCACAAGCAAAGGTAGACTTGGAAAAAAGCAATCAACAAATGCAACAGCTGAAGAGGGAAAAAACAAACAGATAGAACCGAAAAAGAAAGAAGAGGTGGAAAGAACCGATTGCATAACCCCGATGAAAAAGCCCTCCACGCCACAACACAAATTCGTGAGTTGTCGGGCAAAGAAGCGCAGGCGAAACAGACAGGAAGACGCACCTGTAAACACCGTATGGTTCTGTAGCGACGAGATCGAGCAACGAGTGAATCATTTGAGGGGAAGTACTCACAAGCAAAGGCAGACTTGGAAAGAGACGAACAACAAATGCAACAACTGAAGGGGGAAAAACCAAATAGAATTGAAAAAACAGAAGGAGGTGGAGAGAACCGGTTGCATAACCCCTATCAAAAAGCCCTCCTCTTGACAGCACAAATCCGTGCGTTGTTGGGCAAAGAAGCGTAGGCCACGTGTTCTATATTTTGACCGGGAACTGTACAGTAACTGGCCAAATACAAACTATCTAAGCTTTCATATAAGTAGATATATAATCGAAATTTAATAATAGGAATGAACTGGGATTTTTTTATGTACGTGCTATGGAATCTTTGTATATTATCATGCGTAAAAGGAATCTTTTCCTACTTGAATCTAATCTAACAAACAAACAAAAAATGTCAGGTGTAGCTGATGGTGGGTGACAGTCAAGCCTACGCATTTCGTGAACCGGTCCAAATACCGAAGGACCCGTTGGAGTTACCATATTTTGGTTGATTTGGTTTCCATTTATTTTTCATTTTGCAAGTATAATCGCCTTATATGTACGACGTAATGTGTTGGATGATAAAGTCAGAGTGGGCGAGTGGGGGTGACATAGGAGATGGAGTCCGGAAAGTTGAGGTTTCTGGCTCTGTTGCCGATTCTTGCGTCTCTCGTTCTTCTCTATTTCGACATTTTTCCGCTGGTCTGTTCCCTTATTCTCTGTTTGAATGGCGATGTTTCCTATTTGGCTTTCTCCGTTTGCATATGATCTGTATGGTTTCCTTGGAATTCGGAAGTTCCCTCTCCAAGAAAAAACATGGGGGGAACACCCTTTGCATTGGTTTCTTGGAATCTTGAATATGTCTAGCGATATATTTATGTTCTACTTGAATATTGGATATGCTCGATCACAGACATAAATAAAAATTCTTTCTTTACGCTTTTTTGTGGTGTTATTGGTATCCATTTTCTGGAATTCTTTGGAGTCATTGCCAACAGGAGATGAAAAATGGAGTGATTCATCATTACCACATCAACAGTCACAATTGTTTGTTCGAATTCTTGATACCCGTGATACTGGGTTAACGGAATATTGTTGCTGTTGTTTTCTACTTTAATTTCCTAGAATTCCAAGTTTAAGCTGTAACACGCAGACAGCTACAGAAGTGTCATGTATAATAATAAACTTTCATTTTTGTGCTTGCATGACTCAATTGAAAAAAAGTTCTGTACTGACCAAGGAAAGAGTTTGATTCGGTTTCTTTTTCATGGAAAATCATGATAGATTTCTTTTTTTAATTGGAAATTTCAGGTTCGATGATTTCAAAAATGGTGATAACAAGGCTTTCAATTTGTGTTCAACCGATATAGAGGATATTTCTTGAACACGTTTCATTTTCAAGAAAATGATCGACCGCCTTTTTATTTTTCTGTGAACTGTGGTTGGAATAATTTCAAGATAATGGAAAAACTTTCCATTCAATTGAATTTCTATATATTCATGTTATAGAGATTCTCTATACTTTTACAGAGAGAGAAGATTCTGACGAAATGCTCATGATGTAATCATGTTTACCAATCCTGTTGGTGATAAATCCTTGATGTTGGAAGATGATGCTATCATTTCAACTTACTTCTATGCTAATCAACCCATGGAGATTCTAAAATCTGATTTCTTTTATCAATAGCAGTTTCAGACATAATTTTTGTGTATTGATTCTGCTAATTTATACGACCCAAGAATCGCAGAATAGATTGTTGATTTCACCATTCTCCCTCTATTTCAAAAGAACTTTGTGTAGAAAATCTATTTCATCCTAGCTTCTTATCTGTGCCCTTGGAACGTTTCTGGTCATATTAAACTACAGTCATGCAGTTTATAAAGTTTTGTTCTGCAGTCCTACAGGACCAGGTGCAGCCTCATACCATATAGACACTATTGGATAACTAGTAAGCGCATCGTGACACCGAGTGCTGTAATATCTGGTGCAGGTTATCTATTCTGACAAGTTTTATTCTGATTAAATCCGTCTTAACGATTTTTTTCTTCTCCAAAAAAGTTGTAAGCAGCTTCATTTTATTTCGCTGATAAATTGTTTCATGACTACGGAAAATGAGCAGTTGAAGTGAAAGGAGGGAAGATCATAGCTGTAGTTGAAGGAGATACTTGGCAAGGAAATGCTCGGAGAAAACACATTATTGATTATGGGCAGGCTGTTGTTATGCCTGGCTTGATTGACGTGTAAGACTTTAAAACTGTGCGTTTTTCCTAATTTCTAGTTTAAATCAATTGGAATAAATGAAATTAAACTAAAACAGCATGCCATTGAAATTGCAGCTTTCAGTCTATAATATGTACGTAGCCATGTGTAATGCATCTTATTGAACTTGTAGGTTCCATTTTTCAATAGATATTTATAGTTATGTCATCTTCAATATTTTGATGTTCTTTTCAAAGATTTTGGGGCTAATAATTTATCTATTTTTAATTCATGGAAGTCATGCACATCTTGATGATCCTGGAAGAACAGAGTGGGAAGGATTTCCATCGGGGACAAGAGCAGCTGCTGCGGGTATGCAGATATACATTGGTTTATGTAATTTTGTGAAGAGATGCCATTCATTATGTGAAAAGAAATATTTATCTCATGATGCTGTCGCAGGTGGAATCACGACATTGATTGACATGCCATTGAATAGTTTTCCATCTACAGTTTCAGAAGAAACTCTGAAACTTAAGGTACAGAGAAAAGATTAAAAGGCAGATCAGGATCACTTGTTTCCTTGTAGCATGCTCTATAAAGAGTAAATTGAATCTTTTCTGACTATGAATCTCAGATCACAGCTGCTAAAGGGACGATATTTGTTGATGTCGGTATGCTCTTCATACCTTTTTTTTTGTACTAAATTTACTGCATGTTATTTAATTTTCTCTAAACAGGCTTTTGGGGAGGCCTGGTACCAGAAAATGCATTCAATGCAAGTTCTCTGGAGCTCCTTCTTGAGGCTGGAGTACTTGGCCTGAAGGTTCGATCATCCTGCAGCAGATTATTAGAATTACATATATGATCAGAATATAATTTTTAAAAGAAAATACAGTTGCACCAATAGTTTTTCAATTTGATTATACACCGTTGTCTTCAATATGCCACTTGATTGTTGAAGGATTGCTGAGTCACCTTGGATGGCTCTCCCATGTCTCTGTTTCTGTTACCGATTCTCTTGAATCTTGGGTCCAACTACCTGTCTATCATGCATCATCTGTCTGACATGTTTGAT
The DNA here is from genome assembly GCF_012295235.1 of Primulina huaijiensis. Classification (NCBI taxonomy): domain Eukaryota; kingdom Viridiplantae; phylum Streptophyta; class Magnoliopsida; order Lamiales; family Gesneriaceae; genus Primulina; species Primulina huaijiensis. The sequence goes on from NC_133314.1 coordinate 22,865,340, forward strand.
GTATTTTTTGCTAGTCTTTTATGTGTCCTTCGGGAATCAATGACTTTCCAATGACCAATTCCAGCCATATAAAGGTAACCATGTGCTGTCTTTATACAATTTGTGGGAGAGTCAATGATATATGTAGTTTCCTGTAGGAAGGGCTCTCTGTACTGGCAAAATATAGAAGACCGCTGCTTGTACATGCTGAGATGCAACAAATCACAAATGACTGGGAAACCATAGACGATGCCGGAAATCCTCGATCATATGCCACTTATCTGAAGAGCAGGCCTGCTTCATGGTGAGATTCAGAGTGGCACTTTAAGTTAACTTATAAAATTCAAGCATCAGTTCATAAATTTTTCCAGGTCAGCATGACATATTTGTCTCAGGTTTTCCAGCCAAAAGCCATGAGTTTTTCTGACTTATATAATATTAAACACAACGATCTCAAATCGGGTGGCCTATTTCATAAATATCATCCGTGTATTCAGGGGAAGAAGCAGCAATACGAGAGCTGTTAACAGTAACAAAGGACACTAGAGCTGGAGGTTCTGCTGAAGGAGCTCATCTTCACATTGTTCATTTGGCTGATGCCAGATCTTCTTTGGAACTTATTTTCCTAACAAATTTTGAATTCAGATTAAATTATCTTTCTTGCTTGCGATTTCTATGCAGCACTATATCTTGTTTAAACACGATGATTGAATCCTATCAAAAATCATCCACTTATGTTATTTTTTGAAATTTAAGTAGAGCAAAGATTGGTTATGATATTGGCAAAAAGTACAAGGAACTTTACAATTTATTTCTACACTCCCTTCCCCCAATAATTCTTCATTGTCAACCACGTGAATAGTTCTTAATTCGAGGTTGAATTCTCTTCTTTTCATCCCTTAGCATGGAATCTGTGTGTTTCCAGGATGCCAAGCGAAGGGGTGACAAAGTTAGTGTTGAAACATGCCCCCACTATTTGGCCTTTTCAGCTGAAGAGATCCCAGATGGAGATACTCGTTTTAAGTGTGCACCACCAATCCGTGATGCAGAAAATAAAGAAAAACTATGGACCGCTTTGCTGGTAAAGCTGTTTGTATTTTGTCGACCAACTGTTTCAACTTCTTCTATCATTTTACCAGATTTGATTGAAATTGAATTTCAGGATGGGGACATTGATATGTTGAGTTCTGATCACTCTCCCTCAGTTCCGGAACTTAACTCTTTAACGAGGGTAACTTCCTCGAGGCATGGGGCGGCATATCTTCTTTGCAGGTGCATTCCATTTGTCAATTAATATAAACTATGTTTGTCAGTTTATTGCAACTCTTCACCGGTTATTGTAATTCCTTTTCTGCTGTTTAAACCAAAATCTATTTATCATATATTCGAGCATATCATGCAGTTTGTTCTTCCTGTAACGTGGTCATATGGACGTACACATGGAATCAGTCTGAATCAATTAGTTTCCTGGTGGAGCGAGAAACCAGCCAAACTTTCAGGTCAAGATCTGAAGGTGATAATGATCAAACAGTTTGGGTCTAGATTTACAAGAACTTCAGTAATTTAGTAGTATGTAGAATTGTAATTCATGATGGATTTTATCGCGTGTGCAGGGGGCAATTGCAATAGGAAATCATGCAGATTTTGTTGTCTGGGAACCTGAAATAGAATTTGAGCTTGACGATAATCACCATGTATACCTTAAGCATCGGGTATATACTCATATCGACTGACACTTTAAAGCTTAATGCTTAACCTTTTATATCAAGTAAACGTGTTCTTTTGGCCCCATTTAAACATTAAAACCTAAACTACGCAGAATATCTCAGCATACATGGGATCAAAACTCGCAGGAAAGGTTTTAGCAACTTTTGTTAGAGGGAACCTGGTTTTTGAAGAGGGGGAGCATGCTCCCTTTGCTTGCGGTGACCCAATATTGGCAAGATGAAGGTGTGTGTGATTGAACATGTGTTCCTGGTTTGATTTCTTTCCCAAAATTCAGCTAACATAAAATCTCTCATTTTTCTTTCTTTAATAGCTAGACCAGGTTTTTGTGCTGGACATTGTTAATTAGCTGTTTGGATTAGTGAAGTATGGTCTACACAATCGCGGTTGTGAAGCTTCAACCTGAAAGTGCAGGTGTCTCAACATAAATACTTGTTCCAGTGACGTGAGCCACAAATAAATTTTTCTACGCATGCTCCTCTGTTTGTGCCACTCCATTGGCATGTAAAATTTGGTAGGAGCAATCGCCTTGTTGATAATATCTTTAAATTTTGCTCAATAGAACATTATGTGAAGATGTTTTATTCGTGGTACTAATCAAGGATTCTTAGCAATCAAGAACATCGCCAATTTTTTTTTATCATATCCTGTTTACAAACAAATACATAAGAAACATGATGAGTCTGTAGGATATATAATCAATATTTATCCAGCTTCTATCCAGATTCAGGGGATTTGGAACCAGTATTTTCCTTGGATTGATCATTTCCTACTGCATCGTTCGTAGTATCCTTCACTGTAGCTGGTTTATTAGAAATAAAGTGAAATATAAATCCAGGACAGCCGTTGGGATTACCGCAGGTAATAGGTTGGCAATGGAATGGACCACCTATCCCGGGAACGAATCCTGGTGGATAAAATCCATCATCGAAACCATGTCCACTACCATACCCATACCCTTCTCCTCCAGAACCACTGCTCCAGCCGCCGCCACCACCGCCACCACCTCCAGCTCCAGTAGAGCCGCCACCATGACCATGACCATACCCACTGCCACCACCGGGATTTCCACCATAACCACCACTACTCCATCCTCCACCACCCCCGCCGCCACCGCTGCCAGGCATGTTGGAGCCACCACTGCCTTGGCCAAAACCATAACCACCACTTCCATGACTTCCTCCACTGCTCCAACCTCCACCTCCTCCGCCACCACCGTCAGCGACTATATCTCCTCCACTTCCATGTTCATGATCATCCACTTCGGCGAGAATGTGACTGAGATTGGATTCGTCGGAGCTGTCAGACATGGGGGAAGAAAATCTCAAACTTTTAACGCTGTGGGCGGAGCACATTGATAAGCTAAATAACACTGTCATCAATGCAACACGAAGGCATTTCGGTGCAGCCATTTTTTTCCTAAAGAACCAACAATTAACAAATTAAGTACCCAAAATGCGATATAAGCGAATACTTTATATAGTGAAGTTCCCTCAAACGCGTGACAATTTGTATTTGGTTTGATGGAAGAGAAGTGGAAGAGAAGCGAAAAACTGGTCACACATTCTTGATTGTTTATTTTTCATAAATCAAGGAACATGGCGTTAGTGTGAGGAAATTATAAATGAAAATAAAATATTATTAATCAAAATGGTCTTAGAATCTATTATATAATCTTTTATTTGAAGCAAGTCTGTGTGATTGCCCCATAATATCTATAAGCTCGATAGAACTTAGTGTTTGGGGATTGCTTCTAGCTAGGCTGGTCTAATCTTCCACCTTATACTTTAAACATCGAACCCTGTTTGATAATAAAACACCTCCATACATATTTCAGAATATATATTCTTTATATTTGTAGTATAAGCATCGACTTGAAATATAGGACCGATCGCTTGCTTTTTTTACCAAAAGTTATATATCTGGTGATAACGGCGTAACTCAAATCTTTTAAACCGTACAACAGATAAAGCATAATGTTTTGATTGCTCTATTCAGCAGGGATATTGATTACACCTAACAATTTTTCCCAATAATTGCACTTCTTACAATCAATATTTTTTCTTAGGAGTTATTTTGATGATTGTCAAAAACTGAAAAAATCATTCAACAACAAAACAAATAGTCAGAAAAATAAGATTATCGGATAAAAACAATGTAGAAAACTGAAAAAATGTCGTGATAGAGAAGCAAACTACGAGCATTTCAGATCCCAGATGAGGATTGTAAATAACATAAAAAATATTAAAGATTGGGTATACCGAAATGGTTATATGCATATTATAACAAACTACGACAAAGAGTCGTTGAGTTGTCAAAATCAACCAAGAAGCATATTGAAAAGTGTGTCATGTGGATAAGATAACTTCTTCGATTCATATATCGTCTATGGTCATGATTTTTTATTTTTTGTGGTTTGGTTTGTTTCAATTGATAAATATTACTAGCCATATTTTAATTCATTTAAATATTATCAAAATTTGGTACATGTATTTTCAGCAGTTTAGTTGCCCACGTGCAACGCACGTGTTAGGCAAGTGGAGGGGCCCACACAAAATAAAATATTCAAAATATTTTATCCCACATCGCTTTATTTATAAAATTGAATGAAGGAATTTAGTTATAAATAGAGCTCAATTCCTTCAGTTATTGTATCCCAAAATCAAAAGCTTTTTAGTTTTGATAAAAAGAGAGTGCATAGAAAAAAAGAGTGTATTTTTTTCTTGAGTGCAGGAATTCTCTTGTGTGAGTTAGAGAAATTATTTTCTCGGTATACTCAGGTTGAGAGTGTGAGAAATATTGAGTGTATTGGTGTATACACTTGTTGTAATATTTCTTCCAGTTATAAAAGTTGCAGTGCTCCGTGGACGTAGCATATATTGGGTGAACCAAGTAAATCTTTGTGTTCTTGTTGGTTATTTTATTCCGCAATTTGGGTACTATATTATTATCGTGGTCGGCATCGCTTCGGGGTGTAATTACCCAACAGCACGTACACTTTTCTAATATATACATGTGTATGAAATGAAAAGGTTTATTTATCCCAACTTTATTGCGATTACTTTATGAAAAAGGTTTATTTAGTTGCATGTCGTGTAACGGGGAAGACATTGGAGCAGCTTGGTTTCCAGATTCTTGAAATGTGCGATTTGTAACTGAAGTTGGTGTTTCTCCCTTCTTAGAGTCTTGCTCTCCTCCATGAGCACCACCATTATTGGAACATTTGTAGTTTTGTATTTCTTGTTGTCTGAACAATTAATGTCAGGTTTTAGAAATGGTGGGGAGGCACTTGCCTCCCTCGCACAGCTTCTTGTGGCCAATCTCCCCTAGCAGATGCGTGAAACCTCTCTGAAATTTCTCGTGCTGAAATTCCAACCGTTTCGAGGTAGTTTTCTTGAAACCCTACACATTATATATTGTAAATTTTTTATTAGCTTGAAACCCTACACATTATATATTGTAAATTTTTTATTAGCTAGCTCGGGTTCTTCATGAACGGTGCAATACCTTGGATTGATAGATGTTTATTTCGTGCTCTCTAAGCTGATTGAATCATCGGGGCTGCTTTCAATTTTTACGATTTTACACTGCACACATCGCCACATCGAAAAATGACTAAAATTACCCCCCAAAAAAATAAAAATAACGGTTCGAAACTTAAATTTGATAACATTANATTTTTTATAATAAAATTTTTTATGTTATAAATTATGATTATGTAAAATTTAAAATTTAGATAAGAAATATTTTGGCAGTTATTAAAAACAGATTCATCAAATACATAGAGGATTTTTTTATATTTCAAAAATTATACGACCAATACATACTCAAATTTTCTTTGTTAAACTGAAGTCACTGATATACCAGCGTGTGTACCTGTGTTCAACTTTTGATAAAAACAACTCAAAAGTATCAAAATCAATTCAAGGAAATTTAGGTTTCCCGTGTACGAAGTGTTGTTGGTTTAATGTCATTATGTTGGCTAATGAGAAAGAGAAACCCTGAGTTGATGCTCTGCCAAATATAAAGGGCTACAATTACGGACATCACAATCTTGAAATACAAATTTAAACGGGACAGAATTCTCATCTTGTTTAAGCAGCCTACCGCGTTCGGCCTCGAATGGGACGTCGACGTCTCTGGGCCATTTGAACTGAAAGAGGAGGTCGCATGTTCTTTGCCTACACATTAAGATGAGAAGAAACCAGCGATGAACATACTTTCCCGCATGGATGTATATTTCGCTTTTAGAATATAGATGGACTTGAAGATTAGAAACACTGAAATGTATAAAAACTGAAGATTCAACTGATCATTGATTCTCTATGGCATTATAAAGTCAGAGTACTCCCTAATTCCATACTTAAATTGGAGCATTACAGAATATGTTGCCTAAAAGTTAAAGAGGAACGTACACCAATTTCCGTGACGAAACTACAAGAAGTACATTGAACTGCTGGAGCCCCATGCGGGTACATAAGCAATACTGCGCAATTTCCACACTCAACTTGTCCGACTTCATGGGCTGCAAAAACATGAAAACAGATAGAGTGGTATCACTTCATCGAGAAGCTATTGATAAAAGAAAGAACTTCTAATTGAATTGTTACTTTCACGGAATGGAGGAACAAATGTTGAGATATCATTTTTTCTATGTAACTCGGAATTCAATTTTGACTGATACAAATGTTGACAAAGGAATCCACAAATTTCATTAGAAATCATGAAGTAAAAGGCAAGGATTGAGGAAGACCTTCTAGGACAAAATTGACTTCTTGGCAGCCTGGACATTGAACCCATTTCGCTCCTCGTGGATACAACAGCAATTTCCGGCACGTACCACACACTAGCTGAGCCTTTTCTGAATCCAATACCATATCACATCTTGTTAGCACAAGTAATAATGAAAAAGGCAAAGCTGCTCTAGTTATACTTGCAACTCTAACATATTGTTTGCACAAAATTATTTTAAGCGTTTCAATGAAATGTTTGGACGTTGTACATAGAAATTGAGAAACACTTAAAATAAACTCTTGCAAACAATAACTAAATGTTTCAAATGCCAACAAAAATCCTGGAAGCAAAATTCAGTGTGCTATTTAGAATAGATTTGGACATGCAATGCACATAAACTTACAGAAGGCATAGTTGGTGAATCTCACTTCACTCCAAATCATGCCAAGTATAGCCAAGAAAAACTTTTGCTTTTTATCTTGTTGTGTGAGCATATAAGCAAATGAAACAGCACAAAAGCTTAGCATATTGCATATACTAAAAAAAGAGGTACTGTGCAGTTAGTACGTGTCTTCCAAGTTCCACAATGTTGTACCATCGGGTTTAGACCGTCCTTGCCAGAGAGAATGCGCTAGTATGGTTCGATATTAATTTAAACAATTTTTAGCATCTCCAATTTTTAGCATCTCCACCTCAAAATACAAGACTTGCAATATTTCATACAGCTGACATTCATTGGACGCTTAGATTAACTGTTATTTAAGACAACTAGCCCTCCAAAGGCAATAGATGGACTCAGATGAGCAAAAATGACAACGCTTAAAATTAAAAAATTGACCATTCATGGGCATACCAGACGATGATGACCCCACATTTGGTGTCGATGGATGCGAAGTAGAAGGAACAAATTGCTTCGGAGAAGCAGCTGGCACAGATTTGGGCCTTTTGTCCACATCCTTTGTGTCTTCTTTACTCCCAGATTCTATATATGGAGAACAAATTTGATAAAATATTTGAGAGGAAAGAAACAAATGCCAAGCACCTTCACTTATCACAGCTATCCTCTGGGAAAATGGTTTGAAATTTACTAGCACCATTTATGAAATTATAATCATAATCAAAATATAAAATGGATCAAGGTTTCTTTAGGCATGAGGCTGTATATATCTAGAAAACAAGAGTTCATTAAAACAATAATGTTGTGGAGTTAATAGTGAAGTATCTTGTTCCGGTATCAAATTTGCAAAAATGGGATTCATAATTCATTATAGAACAACAGAATATCAAGGAACCACATGCAAAGAAGGAAGAAGAATCAATTGAAGTCCGCTGTATTTCTAAATTTTCACATTCATTTGTACTTATTTAAGGAATTCAGAAGACATACCAGCAGGAACAAATTGCTTTGGAGAAGCCATTGGCGCAGAAGTGGGTCTTTTGTCCACATCATTTGTGTCTCCTTTGCTTCCAGATTCTAAATATGAAGAACAGAAATGATAAACTATTTGAGAGGAAGGAAATAAATGCCAAGCACCTTCATTTATCATACAGCTATCCACTGGGAACGGTTTCAAAGTTACAAGTTTCATGTATGAAATTATAATCAAAATATAAAATGGATCAAGGTTTCATTAGGCACGAGGGATGTATATATCTGAAAACCATTAAAAAGAAAACTTATTAAGTAGAAAACAAGAGTTCATTCAAACAGCAACGTGTTGGAGTTAATAGAGAAGTATCTTGTTACGTTATCAAATTTGCAAAAGAGGAATCATATTAGAACAACAGAGTATCAAGGAATTACAAGCAAAGAAGGATGAAGAATCAATTGCAGTCTACTGTATTTCAAACACATCCATTTATGCTTATTGCAAGTTAAGGAATCAGAATACGTACCAGCAGGAACAGATTGCTTTGGAGAAGCAGCTGGCACAGATGTGGGCCTTTTGTCCACATCCCTTGCATCTCCTTTACTCCCAGCTTCTAAATATGAATAACAAAAACGATAACTATTTGAGAGGAAGGAAACAAATGCCAAGCACCTTCATTTATCAAACAGCAATCCTCTGGGAAAATGGTTCAAAAGTTACAAGCACCAATTATGAAATAATAATCAAAATATAAAATGGATCAAGGTTTCTTTAGGCATGAGGGCTGTATATATCTAGAAAACCATATAAAAAAAAGAAAACTGATAAAAAGAAAACAAGAGTTCATTAAAACAATAATGTTGTGGAGTTAATAGTGAAGTATCTTGTTAAGGTATCAAATTTGCAAAAAAGGAATTTATGATAGAACAACAGAATATCAAAGAACCACAGAACCACATGCAAAGAAGGAAGAAGAATCACTTGAAGTCTACTGTATTAACACATCCGTGTGTACTTATCGCAAAGTTCAGGAATTCATAAGACATACCAGCAGGAGATGCTGATGGTGGCAGCGGCTGTAATTGAGGTGTTGGTGGCATTGATTGCCCGAGTAAGGGCAACGGTGTCAATTGTGACTCCGATTGAGGCATTTCATCATTATTCTTCGAAGTTTCTTGTTTGCTCCCCATTTCACTGTCTAAAATACAAGTTAGTAAGGAGGAAATGACAGCAAGCATCAGTGTCAATTCAATGTCCACCAACTCTGGAGGTCGACATTTTGTACTACTGGACATATATTTAATTTAGACGACTTTTTGATAAACTGGAGTCTGGATACATGTCTAGATAGATTACAAATATATAATCACATAAAAGACCGACGATTCTAGAATTCACAACACTCCAGTCTACCAAATGAGAAAGACAATAAAGTTCCAAACCTCATTAAATTTGATTCAACCTAGATGCTCTCTAGCCCTAATTAATAAGTCACGTCAAAACGTTCTGATTTGGGTTATATAATAGAAAAGTTGTACGTCAAAACTCTGATGAGAAATTACCACTTCAAAAAGTTGTGTTACTAAGCACTGAAATTTTGAAATAACTTCCCCGGGATATTTAGTTCTCGATTTCAGTTAAATTCGACCTGAATTCTCAAGATGTCTCAGCAATTTAATCGTTTTGAACAAACGCTCAATAATTTACATAAAATCAAGGAAAAATTCTGAGTTTCAAAAACAAGAGAAAACAGGAGCTATTGGAACTCACCTTTAAAGTCTGAAAAACTTGCAAACACCCCATTATAGAATTAAGATTTGGTCCCGGTTTTTATAGTAGCAGAAGACCAATGGAAAAAAAAAGTTGTTCGGGAAATGACTAAGGAGTAAATAGAATGCTAGAATACAGATGGATTTATTGCCCTGTCGTCAGATTCTACAGATTTGTCACGGCAAAAAAAAAAAGTAAAATGAAGAAAAAACAAAATTGATTGCGGCATGATACCAACTTTAGTTCAAACAAGTGTAAAATCAAATTGATATCCATGTGCAGTTCATCAATTGATTCTCACACTGATTATTCTAGTTAGGTACAAGTAAAACTGAAAAAATTTTAACCACTTAGTGGTGTTAGTATAAATTAGAATTACATGCTCATATTATTCCCAGCAAACACAAATTAATTATAACCACCCATGGGTAAAACTTGATGTCAAATTTGGTATGTCAAATGACCAAGAAAATATGCCGCTGCCACTTCATCACTTGACTTCCAAAATGTCACCATCCCATAGCATCAAGTTATCGGCATCACATTTATTTGTGGGGAGCATAAAATTGAGCTACCATTTCAATTTATATGAAAAATACGCGTGTACAAACCTTGTGCTTGTTAAAAATTAAGCACAAGGAAAAACTAAATGTATTGATTCCTCAATAACCTTTTTTAATGCATGTATTATCATCTAGGCCACATAAATCAAAATTAAGCACAAGGAAAAACTAAATGTATTGATTCCTCAATAACCTTTTTTAATGCATGTATTATCATCTAGGCCACATAAATCAAATGAGACGGCATGGGAGTTATTAAAATCATTAATTAATCAAATTTGAAACATGTAAGTTGTATAGGCGTCATGCAGTTCAGTATTCATTTGCCTGAAAATTTACAGGTTCAAAATATGCCTTCTATGACATCGTATAACCGCCTTGATAACACTGAAAAACAGTGTGTAAATGAAAAGGGAAAAGGTTATGAGGAAAAACCCACCTGAAGAAACTGCTTGTGATGGCTGCAATGGTGGGGTACATGATGGAGGCATTCGATGATGCGACACTTTTTCCCATCCAGGAGGAGGTCCCTCATCATCACTATCGCCTTCACTTTCACCTTCATTTAGTTCGTCATTGCTCTCCAAATTTGCATCTGAGAAAACTAAGCATTTACAAATAAACCATGGAAATGAAAAAGTACAGTGTTCACATAGTTACCACGGCCTTCATATATTCACAAATTATGACAATCTCAAATTTCAGAATAAATATTATTAACCACAATCAATTTCTGGTATGGTGATTATGCTCATAAAACAGGTTTTAAGCAATTATATCCCACAACATTAGTTATTCCCGTTACATCGATCATAAATGCATGAAAACCTAAATCCATTGATGAAGAGAACTACGGTTAAACAATAATGATGAGAAGTTGTAGGAGTTACATAACTAGAGCAGACACATTCAAAAGGGTTAACAAATTAAAACTCTTTAACAAAAAAGGAAAATGAGAAAAAGTGACCTGCTGAGTTTGATGATAGTTTAGGTAATGCATTTGCCATAGAAAAAAACTCCCACCCTGGTGGCGGCCCAACATCGTCATCTTCCACATCTTCTTGTTTGCTGTCCTCATCTGATAAAAGCAATGATTCAACTCAACCATAGCAAGGAAATACGCTGGGGAAAAAGCTTTTATTTATATGCTACAAACATCAATGAAAAATAAGACATCTCCGGTCCGTTCAATAAAGCTGAGACAATAAGACAAGATGTGGGCCACCGAATTTTAATTTTTTCCTTTTAACGAAGAAAACCAGCTACTGCGATTGATAGTTCTCCATCCCATAAAAGGGTTCTGATATCATGATTCAAAGATGGGTGCAACTTGAAATCTTCCGGAGCCTTCATTAATGAAAACTCCGTCGAACCTTATTGCAGCACTTTTAACACACCAATTAACAAGCAGAGGAAGTTCGTGTAAGATGCCGTTAAACATGATAGGTTCCTTTTTAAATTCAGAGTGAAGAAAATGCTTGCACCAATTGATCAACTGATATGCTCCAAAAACTCGGATAAAGGCCTTACTCAACAAAATCGACCTATACTCCCCCTGTAATACACTTGGGTACGCACCACAAAATTTATGCAACCATGCAATTATCCATCACATATGCATTAGTTCATTACCCTCAACCACATTTAAGAGTAATGACATATAAATGAAACGATAAGGTCCTTCGCCTGGCTTTTTCTTCATTTTTTTAAGAAAGATACTTGCCATTTTTTCGTTTAAAAAAACAATAAATAACATCAATCACAAACAATATCTATTCTAAAAATTATATCATCCACAATACTATGCCAAACCCTTCTCTCGTTTTTTTCCCCTTTCTGTAACTTCTAGCATGTTCCTATAATACTCAAGATGAAGCGAGAGAAAGGACGGGCAACCCAGCACAGACTAAAACGTTAACAAAAGATTCATGTCTCGATATCTAATCAACAAAGTATCACGAGAAACCCAAATTATTGTGAAGATTGATGCGAAACAGGAAGTTTCCAGAAACGCAATCTTTTCAATACCGATCAAAATAGTAGATTCTTGTAGATATAAACAGCAAGCAAGTTTATGCAATTAATTCTGCGATAGACGATAAACCAAATAAACTGGGATTTACAAATGCAGGGGAAAAAAACGAAACTACTTCATCCAACCAGAAGAATGAAACGCTGGCGAGGGTTTTGGAGCAGTGGAGTGAAACCCAGGCGGTGGGCCTTCGTCGTCTTCTTCATCAACTTCGTCCTTTTCCACATGGTATAACGGTCGAGTGATGACGCACTGAAATCCAGGTGGAGGCCCATCAGAGTCATCATCTTCTTCGAGCATCTCGTCTAATTCTGGATTCTCTTCTTGCATGCTAATTTTGCTCTCCATTCTCTCCTTGTGTGTTAGTGTTTATCTATGGTTGGTGCACGGGTTTTTATGCGGAAATACAACGCCAGCCGATCGTCATATGGTAAGTATTGCAGTGTGATGCGTTCCCTTACAGCCATTTGCACTTACCCCCAACCCAACCACTGCCAAATGGAATTTATAACGCAGGCTTTCAAACACGAAACCAGTGCTCCGGTTACACACAACCCTTGTTCTCGAGAGAAGACAACGTTAATTTCTGGCACCAGAGCGTCCTTTTTGCCAAATTAATACTTCTTTTCAGAAAAAATGATGATGACTAAGTTACAGGTTTATTTTAAACAAATAGAAAAACAATGTTTTTACTGAGGTCTAATCATAACTTTTCTTTTTTAATTTCCACTCAAGGGATTTCATTGATTTTAATCATGACTTGTATATCAAATTCGTCCAAAGTATGCATAAATTATTTTGAACTTTGTTTCCCATATGCACAGTTCTTAAATCAAAATTTCATGATGATTTCCAAAACTGGAATAAAATAGGCAGGGGTATGATAATTTTGATCATGCTGCTTTAACAAAAGTTGGTTCGGTCTATTATACCAGAATGAAATGTTTCTTGGATTCAAATTCTACTTGGGAATAATTTACTTATAAATCATATGCAACACAAGCTTCTCCATTTCACCCATCCATTACAGCTTTCAGCCGAAACTCAGGTTTTCGATGTTACGATACCGAATTATCAACAGCAAGATTAGGACATCAAGCTCCTTTCTGCTTTACATCTTTCGCTTGCTTGATATCCTTTGTCAGCGTTCTTGGGGCTATAGCCATAGCCATTAGCTCCTGGAAAAGCATCTTACAGGCATATGGAATACGAACCTGCGGGGACAGAAAATGTTGGTTCGTGTTTCATGATTTTAAGATGGCAACCAATTATCGGACATATAGAAGTCCAAGATAACGTAGTCATGAGCTTGCAAGCACAGAGAAAAGAATGGAGATTCACAAGGAAATGAATACCTGAACTATATCAGTTTTGTTTTTGCATCCTCTGCACTCAAATGAATTCTTTTTGAGATTTGCAATAGCTATCAATCCACACCGCTCACAAACATGGATCCTGTAGGCATCACTTTGGTCAAACAACTTTCCTTCAAAAAGTGAGCAGCGCCATGTACAATCATGCAATCTCGTTCCATTTCACCAAATTGGAGACCACCATCACGAGATCGTCCTTCAGCAGGATGCCTTGTAAGGATTTGAGCAGGGCCTCTACCACGATAGTGTATTTTGTCATCAACCATGTGCTTCAGCCTCTGGTAGTAAGTGGGACTTAAAAATATCATATATGAAAGCCTACTTCCAGTATGCCCATTGTACATGGTCTCAAACCCACGCATTTGGTAACCACATTTATGAAGAGCTTTGCTTATGTTGTCCACCGTGACATCTGTAAATGGAGTGGCATCACCTTCCTTTCACATGTGAGCTGCAACTTTGCCCATGATGCATTCAATAAGCTGACC
>NC_133314.1:22879473-22881234 GCF_012295235.1 Primulina huaijiensis
CACTAGTAGAATAGGACGTGGGCGACTGTCCCATCTCTGACACCAAGCCGATGGGTTGACAAAATCAGATGGGCTGGATGTGACCAGTATGAGATTTGACATGTCAGAATATAGGGTGTGCTCAGCCGTCCTACTATAATTAGTAGGTAGCACACAGACCGAGATCATCATTACTTCTCCTACTATAAATATCAGGTTCTCCCTTTACATTTGGATGGATTCATTTTTATTGTCTACACTCTTACACCAATATCACAACCATCACTTGGTTACATTGGTCTTTTGTTGAGTCATTCACTGACTTAAGCATCGGAGTGGCCAAGCCGGACTCCCCTCCGGCGCCCATTCACGAGTTCATCTCTTTGTGTGCAGGTTACAGCTGAAGCCATATTGCGGAGATATATCTCCTTACTCTTATTCCCTTCATTATATTGATAGCAGATTCGGTGGAGCACCCGACCCGACTCGTCCATTTCACCCGGATCGCATCAACGTAAATATTTTCAGGATGGCGGACAACTTGAATAAATAGTGTTTGTGATATTCATTTGGTGTGTTGGAAGTTAATAGCTGAATGATGGAATAAAAAAATGAAGGTCCAATTGATAGCTTGCGTTGTTTGTGACTTTAATTGATAATTTTTCTAATCATACTTGGCAGACCTACTATGTCGTAGTGTGTTGAGTGAATGTGATACAGAGTATGTACCAGATGGTTGCTGATATCTTTTGAGACATACCTCGTTTGTTGGGGCCGCTCAGCCCTATTCTGTATTGTGGACGATGGGGCATCGAGAGCTACAGTGTCCGATGGGACCCGCGGGCTCTGATGACCTGGACATTGTAGGTCCACGTCTTGATGATGAGTGTTGGAGCCAAAACATGCCTAGGGCAGATCAGAGACTACACACTCAGGCGCCTCTAGACTGAGCATGAGATTCTTGACTTGATTCTTGATATCCGAGCATATTGCATTTCGCATGCATCATATCAGTTTGTATACTCGTACATTCTCGTAATGAGCGATTGTCGCTCACGTCCTTGTTTTCATCTTGGGCACTCCATTCCACGGGGCAGGTCTTAGGTTGGACGGTTCGGACGACCAGGGCAGTGGCTAGAGCAGTTGAGTTTTCGCTGGTGATCCAGTGGAGGTTTTATGTGGTTCATCGTTTTATTGTTTAGACTTATGTTTCGATATGGTTGTATTAATGTTTAAGACTGCTGTTGTTGGCTCTGTTTTAATTTGGGTTGTAAGATGATTAAGTATTTGGTTTCCGCTGTTTAATTGTTGTTATTAAGTTTTAATGTTGCATGCTTCGTAGTCTGTTTAGTAGTGGCACGGGTAAGGGCGCTACAATTATTGTCCATACATGGTTTGATCCTTTGATATGCAAATTGTGCTTAAATTTTAGATTTCTAGCCGGATTTACAATTTCAGAGTAGCAGATTGAGAATAATGCTAATTGATTTGACAACATAATTTAACCATGTCGATATGGATGGGTGTAGTTTTACTGATAACTAGGACTCATTTTTCTGCTAGTGCTAAACTCGGGATTGGTCTAGGGATGGCAATTTCTTCCGAACCTGTTGGAGGATCCGATATCCGACCCGAATAGAAGAGGGTATGGAGGATTTTTTAGACCCGATTAAATAATTGGGTAATCGGGTATGGGGATTTTCGGGTTCGGATATAGAGACGGGTTTGATATAATCCGACCCACACCCGACCCGAATACCCATTTAAATTTATATATATATA